>NC_067402.1:215643165-215720817 GCF_016432865.1 Antechinus flavipes
CCAATAATCCTCAGATGATCTGTCCTAGATCTATTTTCCTGATCTGTTGTTTTTCCAAATAGATATTTCATAGTTTTTTCTAATTTTTCATTTTTTTTCATTTTGCTTGAGTGATTCTTGATGTCTCAATGAATCATTCATTTCTATTTGTTCAGTTCTGATTTTTAAGGAGTTATTTTCTTCATTAGCTTTTTTACTTCTTTTTGTATATGTCCAATTGAGTTTTTTTAATGTGTTGTTTTCTTCTTTGGGATTTTTTTTCCATTTCACTATTTTTTTTTTTTTAGTGTGTTACTTTCTTTTTTCAGTTCACAAATCCTACTTTCTTGGGAGTTCTTAATCTTTTCCAGTTCACAAATCCTTCTTTCTTGGGAGTTCTTTATCTTTTCCAATGCACAAATCCTGCTTTTCTGGGAGTTCTTTACCTTTTCTGTTGGAATCCTTACTAACTGCTAAGTAATTAGAGTTGATCTAATCTTACAAGAAGTTGTTTTGGCCAGAACCTGAAACAAGGTACTAAGTAGAACTAATCAAGACAAGGCTTGTGTTCCCACCTTTACTCATTGGACTCCACAAGTATGCTAGCTTCAAAAAGTACACTTTCTACACCACACCTTAAAGCTCTTTGGGCCAGAGAGCACTATGGGAGAAAACCCATAATCCCATTCTCTCAGAAGGTTCACATATAAGGCGAGACAGCCATTCCAGAATACATTTTTTCCTCTTGGCTGGCTGATCGCGCTAGACTCGAGAGGAACGACTCTGCTGCAGAGAACACTTTTGACGGACTTCAGTGGAGCTACGCCAGAAGCCCTCTCTCCACGGCAAATTGGTGGCTGGGCTCCCCAGAAGGAGATAAGAGAGATCTTCCATCTCTGTTGGAGGCAGAAGAAGGTAGAGGCAGAGGCTGAAGGACAGAACCTTTGGATTTGGAGACATCCGAAGGGCTCTAAGCCTCTAAACCGGCTGTCCTCTGAGAAGAACAAACTCCAACATTTGAACTCTTAACACTTTTCCAATTCACAAATTCTGTTTCCATAGGGCTATTTTTCATTCCCTGTGGTAAAACTGTCCATTCATATCTTTTATAAGGCTCAGCTAAATTAACGCTGGGCTGATGTGTGATCTGCTTTGCAAGGTCTTGCATTTCTAGGCCCCATGTTAGGCACCAAAATATAACGTCTGGACTAGCTTTCTGGAGGACTTCAGAATCAACATCAGTTCTTATTCTTAGTGGGGGATTGAAGAAGACAGGAGGGGCATTTGGCTGGCCAAAGATGGATTCTGGAATCTGATGTCTTCTCTTGTGTCTATGGCTGAGAGCTGTGGTGAAGAGAAAATTCCTGGTTGTCCCAGCCCTTAAATACTTTAATATGGTTATATCACTATACTACACTGAGCAAGTACCAGATGTAGAGCATTATATCATTACATCACATTAAGTATGTACTTAGCTATAGAATCATTAATTCATCAATCATACTGAGTCTTAAGTATACCTTTTCAGAGTTCCAGCCCTCTATACATCTAAAATTATCAGAAAGAGTTAAATGTAAGGGAGATAAAGTAGAAGTCTTCCCAGTAAAATCAAGGGTGAAACAAGCATGGCTATCACCACTGCTATTACTCAAAATTGTACTAGAAATGTTAGTTTTAACTGTAAGAGAAGAAAAAGAAATTGACTATTAAAAAGGAATTAGACTAGGAAATTCAGGGAAAAGTTATCACACAGCAGATTATATGCTGACATGCTTAGAAAACTCTAAAGAACCCACTGAAAACAAAATCCTTGAAACAAAAACTTTAGCAAAGTTACAGGATACAAAATAAACCTACATAAATTATTAGCCTTTCTATACCCAGCAACAAGACATAGAAAGAAATCCCATGTATAATAACTGTAAACAATACAATTATTAAGAGTCTACCTGACAAGACAAATTCAGGAACTATATGGACACAATTACAAAGCACTTTTCACACAAAGTCAAATTTAATCAGTTCAATAAATATCAGTTGCTTAGGGCTAGGGTGACTTCATATAGTAAAAATGACAATACTACCTAAATTAATTTACTTATTCAGTGCCATACAAATCAAACTACCAAACAATTATTTTTCAGATCTAGAAATAATAATAAGAAAATTAATCAAGAAGAACAAAAATGCAAAAGTATCAAGGGAATTAATGGAAAGCAAGATGGCCTTATTACAAATATAAAACTGTGATGACCGCGTATTTAAAATCAAGCTGGAGTCAGGAATTCAGGTTAAGGGAAAAATCTTCAATCTTTATTGAAGTGAAGAGGTAAAGAAGGATTGCTATAGTCATATGGGCAGACAGGAAGGGAAGCCAGCTAGCAGAGGGGGATTGGAGGTGAAGGATGGTCATGATAGCAATACGAGCAGCTGTGTCAAGACGCCAGCCAGCAGTCTCTTTTTCCTCTTCCCTTTCCACTCCCCTGCCTCCACCCACTAAAATCATCATTTCCTATACAACACATCAGGATTTGCACAAAGAGTGAGCGGGGGCCATTCTTTCTCCAAGTTTATATATTAATAAAGTATGGTCTAATTACTATTTAGCCTCACATGCTTGGGACCTCAGTGCATCAACTGAAGCCTCAGCCCATTACATAAAACTATATTGGAAAATGGCAATCATCAAAACTACTTGGTGCTGGCTAAGAAATAGAATTGTGGATCAATGGAATAGGTTAATTACACAAGACACAGTAGTAAATAACTATGGCAAGCAACTTTTTGATAAGCCCCAAAATTCCAGTTTCTGGGGTAAGAACTCACTATTTGACAAAAACTGTTAGGAATACCAGAAAATAGCATGTCAGAAACTACATATAGATCAACATCATATACTATAAATACAGGAGCCACCTGCCAGTGGCTGCTGGAGGTCTAAATAAGACCTGTAGAATGGATCTCTTCATGTGAGAGAATGATGATGATACAAGGAGACTGAGAGACGGTTGCTGTTCTCTATCCTCTCCACTTAGAGTCAGTTGTGTTATCTGACCTCTCTTCTCTTCCCTCTGCCTACAATTTATTTCATTCCCAATCCTGCTTTGCAGCCCTTTCAGATGTTATAATTCACAGCTGTGAAGGCTCTCAGAGAATTAACCTGCCTCTTCACTTAGCCATGGTCCTTAACAACTATATAGCAAAACAAAGTCAAAATGGGTGCACAATTTAGATGTAAAAGGTGCTACCATAACCAAATTAGGAGAGCAAGTAATAGTTTATCAGTCAGATTTATAGCGAAGAAAAGAATTTATGACTACATAAGAGACAGAATACATTATGAAATACAAAATGGATCATTTTTATTGCATTAAATTAAAAAAGGTTTTGTGCAAATAAAACCGAGATAACCAAGATTAGAACAGAAAGCTAAGAAACAATTTTTACATCTGGCATTTCTGATCAAGGTTTTACTTCTCAAATATGTGGAGAATCATCAAATTTATAAGAATACAAGTAATTTCTTCATTGATGAATGATTAAAGAATATAAATAGGCAATTGTCAGAAGAAAAAAAATTAAAGCTATCTATAGTCATATGAAAAATGTTCTAAATCCCTATTGATTAAAGAAATGTAGATCAAAACAACTGAAGTGCCTCCTCACAATCATTAAATTGGCTAATATAATAGAAAAGGGACATGATAAATGTTGTACTAAGTGTGGAAATATTGAAACAATAATGCATTTTCTGTGAAGTTTTGAAATGATACAATTCTGGAGAGTAACTTGAAACTAATTGTCCAACTGATACATTGTTGGTGGAATTGTGAACACATCCAGCCATTCTGGAGAGCAATTTGGAACTATGCTCAAAAAGTTATCAAACTGCATACTCTTTGATCCAGCAGTGTTTCTACTGGGCTTATATCTCAAAGAGATACTAAAGAAGGGAAAGGGACCTGTATGTGCCAAAATGTTTGTGGCAGCCCTGTTTGTAGTGGCTAGAAGCTGGAAAATGAATGGATGCCCATCAATTGGAGAATGGTTAAGTAAATTGTGGTATATGAATGTTATGGAATATTAATGTTCTGTAAGAAATGATCAACAGGATGAATACAGAGAGGACTGGCGAGACTTACATGAACTGATGCTAAGTGAAATAAGCAGAACCAGGAGATCATTATATACCTTAATAACGGTACTGTATGAGGATGTATTCTGATGGAAGTGGATCTCTTCGATAAAGAGATCTAATTCAGTTTCAATTGATCAAGGATGGACAGAAGCAGCTACACCTAACTGGGAAATGAATATAAACTGCTTGCATTTTTGTTTTTCTTCCTGGGTTATGTATACCTTCTGAATTCAATTCTTCCTGTGCAACAAGAGAACTGTTCCATTCTGCATACATATATTGTATCTAGGATATACTGTAACTTATTTAACATGTATAGGACTGCTTGCCATCTGGGGGAGGGGATGGAGGGAGGGAGGGGAAAAATCAGAACAGAAGTGAGTGCAAAGGATAATGTTGTAAAAAAAATTTCCCTGGCATGGATTCATCAACAAAAAGTTATTTAAAAATTTAAAAAAAAATAAAAAAAAGAAACTAATTGTCCAAAGGGCAATCAAATTTTGCATACCTTTTATCCAGCAATACCACCACAAGCTCTGTATCCCAAAGACATCATAAAAAAGAGAAAAGAATCTTCACATACAAAAATATGTATAATGAAGAATTGGAAATGGAAGGGATACCCATTCTTTGGGTAATGGTTGAATCGGTGAACAAGTTGTAATATGCAAATATAATGGAATACTATTGTGCAATAAGAGATGATGAGCTGGCAGATTTCAGAAAAACCTATAAAGACTTACATGAACTGATGCTAAGGGAAGTGAGTAGAACCAGAAGAATATTAAATACAAGAACAGCAAAATTATATGATAATCAACTATGATGTATTTAGTTCTTTTCAGCAATAAAATGATCAAAGACAATTCTAACAAACTTTTTTGTTCTCTGTATACTAAAAAGTGAGCTAAAAATCATTGTTGATGTTATACAGATGGAAATATGGAATGCTTAGTGTATAAACTATGGCAAATATGGAGGCTATGCTTGACATCATAAATGACAGCTTATAAACAAAAAAAAAATTGTGGTGATGAAAATATGCGTTCTTGTCAAATGTATTTTCCAAGATATGTGTCCTTTTTTTAATGACCATTGACCATTGACAGGCCTCAACTCTATGGAGTTTCTGAAATGATATTCTTGTTGTCACAATCAATGAATATTTATCGAATGAGGCCATCATCTAAGACAATACTCAAAATCTCTGTTTTTTGCTTTTTGTTTTTTGTTGTTTTTTTTTTACACTAAACAGTATTCCCTAACATACTAACTTGAACAAGAAGACTTCCAACCTTATTTCATTCATTTATAGTATCACTTTTTCATATATATATATATATACATACACATATGCATACACGCACACATACATACATATGTACAAAAATGGTCACATTTTTGATAGTCATCACAATACGATATATAAGGTAAGTGTTAAGAGCATTTCATTACACCAAGTTCTTGACAAATATTTGATAGACAGCCATGCAAAGAGCAAACACATAGGAAATTTTATCTAATTTACCAATTATCATTTTTAAAGGGCAATTTAGTGCACAGAGAACTTAACTTGTTCTACTCTGTGATTTGTTTCTTAATGAGTTTGTTAAGGGATACACACTTGCAGGGCAAAAGAAAAATTATTATAAGCAGGAGTTTTTAAACTTAAAATCTGAGCTGGATTTTTTTTAAATTAAAAAAATTATTTCTACATAATTGCTTTTTTTCTAATTTCTTGTATTTAATTTTATGTATTTGTATACATTATTCTAGAAAGGGATTTATAGGGTTCACCAGAGTTCAAAAAGCATCCGTATCACACACATAAAAAAAACAAAACAAAAAGGCCCTGATTTAAGGGATGTGTGTGTGTGTGTGTGTGTCTGTGTGTGTGTTTAAATAGTTTTCCCTTAAAGAAACATGATGTTTAATTGGATAGAATGATGAACTTGGAATTCAGAATACTTAGTTTCAAAATCTAATGCTGACACATATTGACTCAGTGGTAACTTGAGAATTCACTTAAATTTGACATGCCTCATGTATGTCCCTAGAATCTATATCATTAATTTTATACCAGTTTATTATAGTGTTAATTCTATTTATGCTAGTGTAAATAGAAAGAGGTGTAGTACTGAGAGTTCCCCATATGTGCAAAATCACAGATCCTTCATTTAATCATATATCTTTTTAAAAGTATAATTAAAACATCCTTAGAAGGCTTAGAAGCCTGTGATATGTGTTAAAGGAATTTCTATATTTAGTATTAAGATTACACTATAATCTTAGCCCAATCAATTGCATTTTGTCTGACTTTGAGTGAATTACCTGGGACTCAGTTTTCCATGTGCTAAATTGAAATGTTGGATGTAAATTCTAAAATGCCTTTTCACTCTAAATCTGTGATATTGTGCTTCAATATTAATGCTTTCTGGAGATCATTGACAACTTGAATTTGAATCTTGGCTGACTGTGCAGTTGACTACTTTTGTTACCTTTGAATAATTATTTATCCCTTGAGATAGAACGTGGAATATACATGTGAGCATTCTATCACTTCTTATGCTGTATACTTTGCTGGCCTCAAACCTTTTACTTTTATATTTAATGAACACATTTGTGTGTGTGTGTGTGTGTGTGTGTGTGTGTGTGTGTAAATGTGTGTATAAGTTAACATATATGTACATATTTTTTCAAAATTATACAACCATGTCTATTGAGATTTCTAAAGCATATTGGAAAGAAAAATGATCCACCTTCTATTATCATCTTTAACACTAAAATGTTAAGTAATGTGATATATCTGAATTTTCTCGAAGCTATTTTACATAGCCCCTGGCACATAGTAGACATTAATAAATGTTTATTAAAAGATTGATCTGTGGGAAGATAAGAAAACTCTAAGAAATTGTATTATTTTTTTAAACACAGACTAATAACCTAAAAAAGATGTCATGGCTTAATAAAGAGTCTTGTCCTTCATGATTATATAACAAGAGTTCAATTCTTCCCTCTTATATGGTCTACCTACATAGCTGGGGTCAAGTCAGGGCCCATAAGCTTTTCTAATATTCTTATTTATAGAATAGATGTTAATCTGAACTGGTCAGGGGATCTCTTAATTAGAGAGTTCCCATGGCCAATAAAATCAGCTGTCTGTGCAAAAAAAAAAAAAATGAAAAATCAGTTTTCAAAGAGATCTTTAAAAAATAAAGCTCACTTTTATGTAAAATGTCTAAGTATAATATATGATTAGTGTATATTCATATCTATAGAAACATACAAGTTAAAATGAGCTGCCAAGGATTTTGAGATGAGAGTTGAACATGGGAAAAGGGAAAATAAGACAAAAACTCACTGGAGGTAGAACTTAAATGTTTTAGTACCTATGCCACCTTATTCTCATGATTATACTTTAAAAAATTTCTTTCTTAATCACACTCTTAAATTAGTACTTCCCTATCTATCTGTTTGGAATTTATATAGAAATGATAAATCAAAAAGAAAAGAAAGATTTGATTAAAGGCCTGTGTTAAAATTTCTTTTGTCAAGTTCTACTTTGAGAATTCTTTGAAGATTGAAAATGACCCTGACTTCTCCTACCAATAGAGGGGAAAAACAAACTTTGTCAGGACCTACTCTGCTAATACTCCATGAAAACTGAAATGGCAGTTTTTTGTTTGTTTGTTTGTTTGTTTATGGGTCTAGTAACAGACTGAGTTTCTGAGGACAAGGCTAGATAAGGTCAGAATGGTTCTCTGCCAGGCTGATCAATAGCAGATGAATTTTATTGGTCACTGAAACTAATGAGATGTTGATAACTCTTATTTGAAGGACAAAATTATTATGAAATTATTAAATTTTGAATATACCAAGGGTACCAAGAAATCAAATGTTTATCTAAATATTAATTATGTAGGGTCATATTGCAGATACATTTATACATTCAAAAAATTGATTGAATTCTTAAGAATGAGGTATTATGCTACATGCTATAGCCACATACACAAGTAAATAAAACAGTCATGTTCTTAAAACTGGAATTCATTCATTCCTTAACAAACATTTATTGAGATGATGTGATCAATATTTTAAAATATTTTAAGGACTATCATATGGATGATTGATAGATTTTATCAATTTTGCACTAAACGAAAGAACTAAGTACAGTGGGGAGAATCTATAAGAAAAGAAAATGGAATTTAGAGTCAAAGAATTTGGATTCAAATTCTGATTCTGCCATTTACTTCCTATATCATCATAAAGAAAATCACTTTATCTCCATGACAGCTTAAAATGAAGGAACTGGATTAGATGATTATCAAATTTTCTTCCATCTCTATCTAAATTTATAATTCTTTCTGCAAATTGAGTGGATGCCTGCGGTGTTCTCTTCTTTTTCTAAAATATGATCATTCTCTGAAAGCAAGTTTCTTGGGAAGCTTCTGGAGACAGCCTTAGTTTCAGTTCAAATCAATAATCACTTCAAATGCAGCCATTTGAAGTAGCTATTAAAGTAGTTCTTTATTGTCTCTTTCAAAATAGCCCAGTTAGCTTTCTTTGGTTCTGAGAGCTTTCATTGCTAGTCTTTTGCCTCTGCCAGCTTCTGCCTCTAGCTCAACTCAGACTCCTGGCTTTTCAATCCCCCTCAACAGACTGATAGACTGACTAAAGCTCTAAGAGCTTCTTATATATGATCTCTTAAAGGTGTGAACCCAAAGTTGACTCCTCCTCTGAGAGAGTGGCATTATAGGTGGTGTAAACTTGAATATCTCCCAACTTGTGAACTCCAATGTGTGAGTCAATGTGTAAACTCTCTTAAAGGTGTGAGCTCTAATGTGTGAACCAATTGCATAAGCATTGTTTCTATCAATTCCATTGAGTTAACACTAGGATTCTAACAGATGTCCATCAGTTGAGGAATGGATGAATAAGTTATAGTATATGAATGTAATGGAATTTTTGGTTCTATGAGGAATTAAGAGCAGGCTGATTTCAGAAAAGCCTGGAAAGAGTTACATGAATTGATGCTGAGTGAAGTGAGCAGAACCAAGAGAACATTGTACACAGTAACATCAAGATTATGTGATGATCAACTACAATGAACTTGGCTCTTCTCAGTAATAAGGTGATTCAAGGTAGTTTCAATAGTTTGGGAATGCACTCATCCAGAAAATGAACTATGGTGACTGAATATGCACTGAAGCACACTGTTTTCACCTTTTTTTATCTTGTTGTTGTTTGCTTGTGTTTTTCCCTTTCTCATGTTTTATTTGTTTGTTTGTTTTTTGCTTTTTGGTGTAATTGTTGTTTTGGTTTGCTTTTTGCTCAGCATAAGGAATATGAAAATATGTGTAGGGCAATTGCATATGTTTAACCCAAATCAGATTGTTTGTTGTTTTGTCAAGGGAAGAGGAGGAAGAAGAGGGAGAAAAAATTGGAATACAAGTTTTTACAAAGGTAAATGTAGAAAATCATATTTGTGTGTATTTGAAAAAATAAAAAACTATTAAAATTTTTAAAAAAAGGTAAACTTAAGATCCCAAAAATTACAGAGAAGTACATTTCAGCTCAATATTTGAACATTAGGATATCTGTGATTTCACTGATTTGGTCACTTCTTCCTGCCAATTAAGTTATAATCTACTTGAGCCTTTCAGTCTATATAATCATTGCCTATGTCCTTCCATAATCTAGGTCTCTTAATATTGCGAGTACCAGGGTCATATTCTAATGTGAATTTATTATCCTTCTCTCAAGCCTACATATCTCATTCACTTTCTTTTCTCATCATGGTTCTTCAGTAAAAATTTTTTACAGCAGTTTTGATGCACAGTTATTTATATTTAATCTGCTAATCACATTTTCAAGTAATTGGTTGACCTTCCATTGCACAGCATCTTGTAGGGAATATTTACATTTAAATGTTTTTGTGGTTGTTTGAGAAAGAAACTTGAGATTATTGAAAATTAAGTTCATCAATTTCTGTCCCATCCAAAAAAAAAGTAGGAAATCTAATCAGGAGAAGAGGTGGCAGAGCCAAGATGGCACAGAGGACATTCAATTCTGAGCTTCTCCTAAAACCCTTAGACAAATTAGCAAATACAGGCTCTGAATTAGTTCTGGATTGGCAGAATCCACAAATATTGGGAGTACAACAAATTACCAGCAGAAGATAATTTTGAAGATCTCCAGAAAAATGTCTGTTTCAAAAAGGCACAGAAGGAGGTGGGCCAAGTGCAAGCAGGCCAAGCACAGACAACAGCACAGACAGTGTAGACCCAGGGTGGTGTAAACTCCCACAGGGTGGTGTAGACTCAACTTAGTGGAGAGTCTACAGGGAGAAATCTACAGCAGTGTTGGCTATTCTGTGTTGGCTGGTAGGAAGTAGGTCAACAGAGAAGTTATGAAACACCCAATGCAAACACAGAAGGTAAATAGTGAACCCTAAAACATCAGAATCTCATGGGACTTGACACAACACTGGGGGTGAGTCAGCACAAACTCAGTGCAGCCTCTGCTGCTTGTAGAGGAAGGCGCTGCTTGTAGAGGAAGGCACTGCTTGTAAAGGAAGCTTGGACAAACTCCTTTGCCCTAAAAAACAGACCTTAAAAAAATGAATAAAAAAACAAAAAGAGGTCTAATTATAGATTTTTCAAACCCTGAGGAGACTAAAAGCAGATCCTCTCCAGATGAAGCCCCAAAAGATGATATAAAGTGTTCCCCATCACACAAAGCTCTCCTAGAATAAATTAAAAAGGATCTTAAAAGAGAGCTAGAAGAAAAATGGGGAAATAAAATGAAAACTTTGCAAGAGGGTTTGGAAAAAAATAAATAACTCATTAAAAGATAGATTTGATAAAAGAAAAAAGAAGACAGCTCCCAGAAAAACAGAATTTGTGAAACAGAAAAAGAAAATAATTCCTTAAAAAAAAAGACTAAAATGAAGGGGAAACAGAAATAATAGGAGAAAAGTAGAAAAAATGGAAAGGATCACTAAAGAGGGAGAACTGCTTGAGTCAAGTAGTCCTCATACATAAAATACTGAGGAGGAGGGAAAGGGGAAAAGAAAAAAGTATAATTTGGGGTTAATAAGATGGCAGGAAATACAGAATTAGTAGTTTTAACCATAAATATGAATGAGGTAAACTCTCCCATAAACCATAAGTGGATAACAAATTGGATTAAAAGCCAGAATTCTATAATATGTTGTTTACAAGAAAGACATTTAAAGCACAGTGATGCATACAGAGTAAAGGTAAAAGGCTAGAGCAGAATCAACTATGCTTCAGATGAAGTAAAAAAAAAAAAAGCCAGGGTAGCCTTCCTGATCTCAGATCAAGCAAAAACAAAAAAATGATCTAATTAAAAGAGATAAAGAAGGAAATTATATCATTATATATTGCTAAAGGGTATCATAGAAAATGAAGCAATATCAATATTAAACCTATATGCACCAAGTGGTGTAGCATCTAAATGCTAAAGGAGAAGTTAAGAGAGTTGCTAGAAGAAATAGACAACAAAACTATCATAGTGGGAGATCTCAGCCTTGCTCTCTCAGAAGTAGATAAATCCAATCACAAAATAAATAAATTAAATATGATAAATCTTTGGAGAAAATTCCATGGAGATAGAAAGGAGTACAATTTGTGGAACCTATAAAAAAATTGAGCATATATTAGCACATAAAGACCTCAAAATCAAATGCAGAAAGGCAAAAATAGTAAATGCATTTTTTTCAGATCATGATGCAATAAAAATTACATTCAATAAAGGACCAGAGGAAATAGACCAAAAAGAAATTGGAAACTAAATAATCTCATCCTAAAGAATGAATGGGTGAAACAGCAAATCACAGACACAATCAATAATTTTTATCCAAAAGAATGATAATGATGAGACAACATACCAAAATTTGTGGGATGCAGCCAAAACAGTTATAAGAGAAAATTTTATATCTTTAGATGCTTACTTGCATAAAATAGAGAAAGGGATCAATGAATTGGGCTTGCAACTAAAACAGGTAGAAAATGAACAAAATAAACACATCTAATTAAATACCATACTTGAAATTCTAAAAATAAAAGGAGAGACTAATAAAATTGAAATTAAAAAAATTGAACTAATAAATAAAACTAAGAGTTGATTTTATGAAAAAACCAACAAAATAGATAAACTATTAAATTAATTTTACTAGAAAAGGGAAAGAATAAAATCATATTCTTAGTCTCAAATGAAAAGGGAGGACTTTCCTCCAGAGGAGAGGAAATTAGAACAATTATTAGGAGTCTTTCTTTTGCCCAACTTTATGCCAATAAATTTGAAAACCTGAGTGAAATGGAGAAATACCTACAAAAACATAGATTGCCCAGATTAACAGAAGAGGAGTTCCATGTTTTAAAAAAGAAATAGAACAAACTATTAATCAACTCCCTAAGAAAAAATCCCCAGGACTAGATGCATTTACATGTGAATTCTACCAAACATTTAAAGAACAATTAACTCTAATACTATATAACCTGTTTGAAAAATAGGAACTGAAGGTCTACCTAATTCCTTTTATGACATAGACATGGTACATCAGTTCCTAAACCAGGTAGATTGAAAACAGAGAAAGAAAATTATAGATCAATCTCCCTAATGAATATTGAGCTAAAATCTTAAATAAAATATCAGCAAAGAGATTACAGAAAATCATTCCCAGTTTAATATACCATAACCAAGTAGGATTTATACCAGGAATGCAAGGCTGGTTCAATATTAGGAAAAACTATTAGCCTAATTGACTATATCAAATAACCAAATTAACAAAAACCATATGATTATCTCAATAGATGCATAAAAAGCATTTGATAAAATCCAACACCCATTCCTATTAAAAACACTTGAGAGGATAGGAATAAATGGACTTTTCCGTAAAATAGTCAATAGCATCTATGTAAAATCATCAGCAAGTATTATATGTAATGGAAATATACTGGAACAATTCCCACTAAGATCAGGGATGAAACAAGGTTGCCCACCATCACCATTACTATTCAATATTGTATTAGAAATGCTAGTGTTGGCAATAAGAGAAGAAAAAAAGATTAAATGAATTAGAATAAAAAAATAGAATAGAAAAGGAAATAGAATACACAACACTGTATATCAAGATAAGGTCAAAATGGGTTCATGATGTGTTCATAAAGAATGATATTATAAACAAATGAGAAGAACAAAGGATAGTTTACCTCTTAGATCTGTAGAGGAGGGAGGAATTTGTGACCAAAGTACTAGAGATCATTATAGATCACAAAATAGATAATTTTGATTATATTAAGTTAAAAAGTTTTTCTACAAACAAACTAATGCAGACAAGATTAGAAGGGAAACAAACTGGGAAAACATTTTTACACTCAAAAGTTCTGTTAAAGGCCTTATTTCTAAAATATAAAGAGAATTGATTCAAATTTATAAGAATTCAAGCCAATTGATAAATGGTCAAAGGATATGAACAGACAATTTTCAGATGAAGAAATTAAAACTATTTTTAGTCACATGAAAAGATGCTCCAAATAACTATTGATCAGAGAAATGCAAATTAAGACAACTTTGAGATATCACTATATACCTCTCAGATTGGCTAAGATGACAGGAAAAGATAATGATGAATGTTGGAGGGGATGTGGGAAAACTGGGACACTGATACATTGTTGGTGGAACTGTGAATGGATCCAACCATTCTGGAGAGCAATTTGGAACTCTGCTCATACCCTTTGACCCAACAGTGGTTTTACTGGGCTTATATCCCAAAGAGATCTGAAAGGAGAGAAAAGGCCCACATTGCAAAAATGTTTGTGGCAACCCTTTTTGTAGTGGCAAGAAACTGGAAACTGAATCGATGCCCATCATTTGGAGAATGGTTTAATAAATTATGGTATATGAATATTATGGAATATTATTGTTCTGTAAGAAACAACCAGGATGATTTCAGAATGGGCTGGAGAGACTTACATGAATTGATGCTAAATGAAATGAGCAGAACCAGGAGATTATTATACATGGCAATAAGAAGACTATATGATGATCAATTCTGAAGGACATGACTCTTTTCAACAATGAGATGATTCAAACCAATTGCAATTGTTTAGGATAAAGAGAACCATCTACACCCAAAGACAGGGCTGTAGGAGCTGAGTGTGGACCACAACATAGCATTCTCATTCTTTCTGTTCTTGTTTGCTTGCATTTTGTTTTCTTTACCAGTTTTTTTTTCCTTCTTGATCTGATTTTTCTTGTACAGCAAGATAAATGTATAATTGTTTGTGTGTGTGTGTGTGTGTGTGTGTGTGTGTGTGTGTGTGTGTGTATTGGATTTAACATGTATTTTAACATACTTAAAATGTATTGGACTACATTTCTAGGGGAGGAGGTGGGAGGAAGGAGGGAATAATTTGGAATAGAAGGCTTTGCAAGGGTCAATGATGAAAAATCATCCATGCATGTCTTTTGTAAATAAAAAGCTTTAGCAAAAAATTAAAATTTAAAAAGAAAATCTAATCACCTGTTTGACAGCAAAGTTCTGTGAACAATAAAAACTCATGCCAGTGGAAAATATCATGAATATCAGACCTGTTGGTATAATAGGAATTTGGATACAGTTTGTGTCTCCAGATGCTTTATATCCTCAAACTAATCCATATCAATTGTACCAATCAAGATACACACAAACACATACATACATACACACACATACACATATAAGCATATATATGTAGACACACACATATGTGTGTATTGGAAGGGAGATAGACAAATAGATAGATATTATTTTATCCTGTTTATTTCATGACCCAGCTTATTTATATTCTTTCATAGGATACCTGCACTGAGAAATCTGATCAATGATCTGAATGCTCAATTCCATATCAAAGGCTGCCTAATTTGTATTTTTTCATTTCTTTAGTATCATCTCTCTTGGTTTCCTCATGGAAAATTAGGCAAAACTCTTTTAAGGAGTTATGTCTTTTCCAGAAGACTGCAGTGTTTCAAGTATTATAGTGTCAATGACATTATAATGTCATTGGTAAATAAGATCCCCTAAAGGATCTTTTCATTAGTAAAGAATTCCTCATCCATTAGGAATATTTGCTCATATCCTTTGAGATGTAACAAACATCTCTTCATTTATTCCTCAGGTGATACCAATAGTCAGAAGTCCACTGAATAAATACATCTATTGTGGCTTGTTCAGTCAAGTCCAACTCTTTATGACCGCATTTGAGATTTTCTTGATTTTCTTGATAACGACACTGTAAGGATTTGTCATTTTCTTCTCCAACTTATTTTACAGGTGAGGAAACTGAGGCCAAAAGAGTTAAATTACTTGCTCATGGTTACAAAGTTAGTAAATGTCTTGACACCCAATTTGAATTCAGTAAGATGAGTCTTTCTGACTCCATTTCCAGTACTCATTACTAAGTCACCTAACTGTTCTGTATTGTGTCTATCAAAGTATAATCCTTTATGATGAGGACTACATTATTTAGAACTGCATGTTGTACTCCCAAGTCCAATTATTTTTTGGTCAAAAGTAATAAGCATATTGAGATATTGTATCTATACATTTCAGTCTATTACAGTTTTTCTGCTATTATGGAAGTTTTAAAAATTTTTTATTTTTTTTCCATGTTGCTTTGTTTGTTTTCTTTGAGTTGGGGTTAAGGGTTTAGTTTTAGACTAGATCTTCCCATGGTAGAAGGGAAATAACTACTCATGTACCTGACCATACTACTGATAGCATCTTCACTCTATTGAATTCTGAAAGCATTTATTTAATAAGATACTACTATGGACCAGACATTTGATGATAGAAGGACAAAAACAACAGACTCTATCTTTGAGGAGTTTATGTTCTACTGAAGGGAAGAGAGAAATCTAACATGTTCATAGATAAGTATTATCAGAGATATACAAATAAATGTCCCCAAACATTTGGGAAGGTAGAGTGATTAAATACTCTGGGAAATAGGGAAAATATCTTATAGGAAGTGGCCCTGAGCTGAACTTTGACAGGATTTAATATTTCCAAGAGGTAGAATCAAGAATATTCCAGGTATTAGGGAAACAAACTATACAAAGAAGAGAGACAAAAGATATAATGTTTTACATATAGATTAGTAAATAGGCCAGTTTGTAATATAAGGTATACTATGGTAAAAAATGTGTGATTAGCCTAGAAAGATATGCTAAAGCTGGATTAGGGATTTAGCATAAAAGGATTTAAAAGGTCAAAAGAAAACTTTTAGATTTATACTAAAAACAATGAAGAGACTTTTTTTTAAAAATTAGTAAATTTGATATGATCTATCTTGTGTTTTTAGGAAATCAATTTGACAAATATATAAAGACGAGAATAGAGAAAGAGAAGCAAAGTAGAAGGGGACCAAATTAGAAAGTTATTGTAATTGTCCAGGAAAGAGATGATCAGAACCTGCTTTAGGATAGTTAAATTGAGAGTGGACAGAAAGGAATGCACACTATAAATGTGGAGGTAAAATTTTTCAATTGATCAGATGTGAAGAATATGAAAGAGTTGAGGGTAACATTTTGATTTTGAGGTTGGAGTTGAGAATAATGATGGTATTCTCAACAGAAATAGGAAAGGTAGGAGAAAGGAAGGAAGGAATTAAGGGAAAATGTAATGTTTCTTGTTGTTTTGGGGTAAGTTGCATTTAAGATGTCTATGGATATTTAGATAGAAAGTACATAGTAGATATTTGGATATGTGGAATTAGTAGTACAGATGAGGGCTGAATACATGGATCTTGGAATCATCCAGATAAAAAATAATAGCACTCATAGAAGCTGATGATAATAAAGGGCATAGAAAAGAGAAAGTTTGATACAATCTCTAACATTTCTTAATGTTCCAATAATATATGACTATATGCCCTATGGAGTAGTTAGTACTAAGTATCAGAAGGGCTTCCAATGGTAAATGACATTGATAGAGCATTTACAAAATGCTTTTACATTTATTATTTTATTCGACCCTAACAATAATAGGTATTCTGTTAGGTACTTTGTTGATAATTCAATAATAGATGAAATTTGAATATGTACCAAGAGCATGAGTTCACCAAGTAAAAAAATAAGAATAGAAAAGATGGCAGAAGACAAAATTTTGAGAAAAGCCTATATTAGTGGGTAGAAAGAGATAAAAGTCTCTGTTGTGAATAAAGAATGTGTCCAAACAATGAGAGATACAGAGAGACAAAGAGAGAAGAGAGAGAGTAGGAGAAAGAAGAAAAAATAATTTCAAGTGTTTCACAGAGAGTTTGAGGAGGACTGGGACAAGAAGAAGGCAAATAAAAATAGTAATTTGTCATTCATTGGAAATCTCTGAGAGAACGGTGTGAATAGAGCAAAAGATTGGGGTCATAAGTTAGAACATGAAGAGTTAAAAGAGAAAATGAGAACATTAAGGATGAGTTACTCTTTCATAAAATTTGGAAGAGGTTAAGTCATCTAGTATAATCAGTGCTTCATACTCCGTAATTGTTAATATTTGTCATATTCAACATGCATTCTAAAAATACTATGGCATTCCCTTTGGGAAAAGCACCCCTTAGATATATGCCAGGCAAATGAATCTGTGGAAACCTGGCCATCATTGGCTAATTTACTTAAAATAATCAGAGTCTACTTGATTTTGACCTCTGCCTTTGCCCTTTGATTTCCCTATTGATAATTGGAATCTCTAGAACCACTATGTGGGCAAAAGCTGCACAATCATTTATGGTACAAGAGTAACAGAAAGCATATATAAATAAAAGAAACCAAGCTCAAGTACCAAGGTAATTAGGTTAGTTTGTTTTCAAAAACCCTCCCAACTATCCCTAATACTAAGTATTTCTCTCTGCTGTTACAGAGTTACTAATAACTGTGCTTTACCCTCCCCTTATCTAACCTATAATCAATCTTGATTCACCAGGAATCAATCTCCCAAGTGCAATTTCCTGGTTTCTTCCATGCATGTTACCTAAGAGTTTTCTTTTCTTGCTTGCTTCCGATCAAGAGTAACTTAAAGGGGTATCAAGTGAGAGAAGTCAGTAGAGAGGGAGATTGTAAATACAAAGGAGAAGCAAAATCTTATTAGAGGAATAAAAAGAGAGAAACAAGAGCAAAGTAGAGAGTTCAAAATGGGGGGGAGGGGGATGGGGTTGGGGGAGGTCGGATCATCCTTTATTCAAAGCCAGGAGGGAGAACAATTAAAGAAAGAGGTTATTCCACTGTGAATAATGTCATTGAGTAAATTGGACAAATGGATGTCCTCAATAAAGTAGGAAACGTGATTTCCTGGGTGTGTATGGGGGCGCTTATATGCTATTGTCATGTCCTTAAAAAGTAGGGCTGAGGTTTTGATCAACCTCTTTTGGATATGTTGATAGGGAAGGCAGTAAAAGTTAAATAAAAATGTGCTTAATCTGTGTAGAGTCAATATGCTGAGGAATACCAAGGGCTCATCTTAGGTTAAAAAGAATAATTTTTTGTTAGACTGTCCTCAATTATACTAGAGGGTCAGGGAGGAAAAGAAAAAAAAAATTAAACAATATTAATGAAAACTTGGTCCAGAAGACTCCTTCTTGCTTTCCAAACTCTTATCTGAAATTCTTGGTATTATTATTATTATTATTATTTAGTTTTGAATCTGATTCTGCAATTTATGTAGCCAATGTTTTGAACAAATATATGCCTATTTCCAAGGACTCTATAAAAGAAAAAGTGTAGTACATTGTACTGGAAGTCAGAAGATATTCATTCCATTTCTAAATTGCCACTAATTAGTTCAGCAACTTAAAACTGTGTGCACTTTAATGTCCCCATATTAAAATTATAATGTTGTACTAGTTGAGTGTAGCTGGTCCTTCCTAGCTCTGAAATTCCTTGACTATCTTGGAGCATCATTTTGCTATTTTAAAAGATTGTAGGAATTTATGGCTGTGCCTTTTATTTAAGAACCATTTTGTTGTTATTATTTTTTATTTTGTTGAGTGGGGTGTGCATAGAGGAAAATACAATTTCCCTCTGAGAAGAGGTTTAAGAACCTCTTTTTTGTCTTCCTATCTACCTAGCAAAACCTATGGACTCCTTCACAAAATTACATATTAAAATTCATAAAAATACATAGACATAAAAAAACCATATATTCAATAGAATTATCAACTTTTTTAAATGCACAAACCAAAAACTTCCTGCTTTAGAAAAATCTCTTCCCATCATGGTTTCTAAGAAAAGTTGGAGAAAAGTGTGAAATTCATTGTAATTACTATTACTTAGCATATAATAGGGTTTAAGAATTGCTTGGAGATTTATTGAATAAATGATTAATTTATTTTCTATGGGAAAAGCTAGCAATAGTAATCATATTTATACTGGAATTAAATAAGGAAAGAAATTGGTGACATCAAGAAGACATTGAGGAAAAATTTTCTTAGAAGAAATAACAACAGATATAGTCACCAGCAAACAAGTAAAAGCTAACTATATATGGAAGTGGCACCCTTGGGGACCACATGTGGATTAAAATCAATTAAGTTAAACACTAACTAAAACTTCCTCTCATTCTAGAGCCTTGGGCTCTATGGTAAAAACTACTCAACTGTTAATTTCCTAGTCTAATTGAAGGACCTTTGTCTCCCAATAGGCACCAACAACATACCATTGTAATGTGAAAACATAAAGAAACATTTCTTTTCTCCTAAGTGAATTTTCTTTATTACTACATCCAGTACAATATGTTGTCCCTACAAAGATGTCTTGCCCTTACAGTTTTCTTACCTGCTAGATTTGGGACACTGGTTCAGTGTAAGTAGCCTACTGTAGGTTCTAAATTGCTAGAATAAAACTCCAGAATACTTTGGAAATAAGGTAAAGAAAGAAGAAAGTGGTAGAAACCAGATATGAAACATTTCTAATTAGAGTAGAGAAGGAGGGTTTCACTTTTTATTTTGTTATTTGCATACTATATGATTTCTCTAGAGAAATTTAGGTCTGGTAAACAGTTTTGCTAAATGCTTTGCAAGCAGTTTCTAATGTATTGACACTGAAAGAATGATCCAATTATTATGTGGTTAATCACAGACTGCTGTAGGTCTTAGACTGATTACATTGATGGTTTATGGAGTAGAAAAAGCACTTGGCTGAAATGTCTTCACCTAAACCAGCAACTTCCACCTGAGGATCAGAACTGCACAAAAATATAATATTGCAGGCAGAAGCACAAAGTGGTAATTATTCAGTTAATTCCCATTGTCACTTGGAGACATGCTGTTACTAGGCAATAGTAATTACAACTCCAGCACTGGTACTGCTGTTGCCATGTTTAAAATTAATGAATATTTTATTGTCAACACAAAAATAGAAGTCATCTGGAGTTGTTGTGCAGACAAATCATCAGTGTTTCAGCACCAGACACAAATAAAATTAGCAACCATACAAATTTAATTATATGATACCCCAAGAAATGAACGACATTATAGAAAATGGAAAGAGAATTTGAAATTCAAAAATCATAATTTTAATAAGATCAACTAACATGCAATGGAATGAGATGTAACGTATTCATCAAATATTCTCTTCTTTCTTCCTTATTATGATAAGAAAATGGCTTCAGTTGCTTCCCCCACCTCTTTCCTGGAGTTCTCTTCATATTCTCTCGTGAAAATAAATGAAATCACTACATTTTAATTTTTTGACATGGTTGTTTGTCTTTCCTTAGTTCATTCTTATATTGTACCTGTAACTCTTTAGAGGTTTGGTGGTTCTAAGATTCTCTCATTCCTTTCTTGTGAAACGGGTTCATTTGATAAGAATAATACCTGAAGGAATGAGAGCACATTGAAAAAAGTGAAAGAAATGCTGATTTCTTAAGTGATAGAATAAAGGATGTTTTAAGCAATAGTATAATCATTTCTTCTTGGGGTACTTGAGAGAAACAGAAAAAAATTAGTTCTTCTCTGCAAGTGACTGGAAGATAACAATTTTTCCCATATACATTTGAGTTATATGATTCATTTGCCTTCTTGAATAGGGAAGACTCACTTTTACTTCGAGTGAGAGGAAGAAGACAGTGATCTTTACATGACATTAGGAATTCAATGACAATTAGGAATTAGGCTGGAATTAGAAATAAATAACTTTGAAAACAACTTAAAAATTAAAAAAATCACTTTTGTAATCAGATTGACCATGAAAAAGTCTTCTTTCTTTTATTGCTATTGCATATTTTATTTGACTGAACTTAAATATTCTTCTTTCTTGTTATCAGTTTCAAATACTTTGAGCAGTTCTTAAATGCTGGGTTAAATTTGGAACCCCTACTTCAATATGTCAAAGCATCCATCATTTCATCAATGTTGATTCTCCTGCTATTCACATAGATGGTAACCCAACCATGCTTTTTAATCTCTGGTGTCATTTTTGGCCCTGTTCTTGCACAAATTCTCCACTGGGGATATACTCAACAGGCTGGAAGCCTCTAAGATTATTACACTCTGTGGATAACAGTGATTATGATCCCTCTAATTGTCCAGATGTTATTTGGGTACAGCAGAAAGTTTCAAAGGGTTAGATTTAGGCTTTTTGTAAGGACTAACTTCTTAACAATTAGAACTACCCACAAGAGAGACAAACTATTCAGGAAAGTAATGAACCTCACCTTGATAGACAGCTTTAAGGAGAATTACTCACTTGTTAGTGATTTTGTAAAGAAGATATAGATTAGACTAGGTGACTTTAGAAGGTTCCTTCCTGTATATATTATAATTTTTCAAATAGCTTTGAAATTCCTTATACTTCTATTTTTTTTTCCTCTTTGAGAGGAAGAGAAAAAAAAATATAATACTCATCTGCTTATACAATTAAGGCCAGGAAACAAAATTTATTTCAATAAAGATAACATTTTTGAAAATAATATCTTTTATGTATATACGAAGTCTTTAGAAATAGTGTTGTTTTTTAAAATATCTGACACAGAAGAAAGTAAAGATCTATGATTAATTTTCCTCATTGTATCTTAAATTAGATTTAACAATTCTGCCAAGAAACATAAGGAGAAGCTAGGCTATCTAATAAGTTTAAATTCTTTTGTGGAGTCACTGATTCATCCACTCACCCACTCACTTATTTCTGTAATCTTATTTTTGATAGGATTAACTCTTGTTATAATTCTACATTCCCTAGTTTCAGATCCTTTTCTGGGTCACAAATAATAGATCAGAGTCTATTATTTTCTAATAATTTCTGCCAAATATTTTCAAGTTCTAATTCAATTTCATTTAATTAGAAAATAATTTTAAACAAAATAATGAATACTGTGCTTGACACTCATGTTTATTTGTGAAACAGAAATGGATATATTTTATGTCCTGTGCTCAAAAAATACTCTATGAGGTATAGCTACACTATGCTAAATAATAAATACAAATGATAGGCATTAGTGAAATAAATGACAGTTTCTGTCCTCAGGATATATGTGATAATGAGGACAGAGAATGATAGCTTTCACAGATACATGTAAATAGAGACACATACATATATGCATTTATTATATATTGTATACTATCAAATATTATATCTTAAATATTATACAAATGAACAATAATATATAAATTATACACTATGTGAAAATAAGATACAGTGTATTTTATATTAACATTGTAATTGTATTATATAGTATCACATATGTACATAATGCATCTATGTATGTATGTATATGCTTTATGTGTATATTAATATATTCTTATATATTAATCATAATTGGGTTCATAATGAGTTGAAAGGAGAAATTTTTTTTAATGATCTAAAAAATTTGAGGAGGAAATACTTCCAGTTGGATAACTTTGCTTTGAAAGGCAGAACTGGATAAGTGACTATATCAATAACCAACCTAACAAAAACCATATAATTATCTCAACAGTTGCAGAAAAAGCATTTGATAAAATCCAATATCCATTCCTATTAAAAGCACTAGAAAGTATAGGAATAAATGGACTTTTCCTTAAAATATTTAGTAGTATTTATTTAAAACCATCAGCAAGCACCATTTTTAATAAGATAATGGGTGAAATAAAGTTGCCATTACTATTCAATATTGCATTAGAAATGCTAGCTTTGGTAATAAGAGAAGAGAAAGAGATTAAAGAATTAGAATAGATCATGAGGAAACCAAATTATCACTCTTAGCAGATGATATGATGGTATTCTTAGAAAAACCTAGAGAATCAAAAAAAAAGTATTAGAAATAATCAAAAACATAAGCAAAATTGCAGGATACAAAATAACCATGCAGATCAGCAGCATTTTTATACATCACTAACAAAATCCAACAGCAAGACATACAAAGATAAATCCCATTTAAAATAACTGTCAATAAAATAAAATATTTGGGAATCTATCTGCCAAGGGAAAGTCAGAAATTATATGAACAAAACTACAAAATGCTTTCCACATAAATAAAATCAGATCTAACCAATTGGAAAAATAGCAAGTGCTCTTAGATAGAGGGAGAGAATATAATAAAGATGACAATACTACCTAAAGTAATCTATTTATTTAGTGCTATATCAATCAAACTTCCAAGAAAGTATTTTACTGACTTAGAAAAAATAACAACAAAATTGATCTGGAAGAACAAAAGGTCAAGAATTTCAAGGAAAATAATGAAAAAATGAATGTCCATCAATTGGATGATGACTGAATAAATTATGGTATATGAATATTTGTAGGCCCTCTACAAATGTTATGGAATATTATTGCTCTATAAGAAATGACCAGCAGGATTATTCCAGAGAGATCTGAGATACTTACATAAACTGATGCTAAGTGAAATGAGCAGAACCAGATCATTATACATGGCAACAACAAGACTATACTATGATCAATTCTGATGGACATGGCTTTCTTTAACAATAAGATGATTCAAACCAGTTCCAATTGTTCAGTGATGAAGAGAGCTATCTACACCCAGAGAGAGGACTGTGGAAACTGAATGTGGTTTGCAACATAGCATTTTCAATCTTTTTGTTATTGTTTGCTTGCATTTTATTTTGCTTCTCTTTTTCTTTTTTAAACTGGTTTGATTGGATTTTTCTTACACAGCATGATAATTGTATAAATGTGTATGCGTATATTGAATTTAATATATATTTCTACCATGTTTAAAATATATTGGACTACTTGCCCTCTATGGGAGGGCATGGAGGAAAGGATAGGGAAATTTGAACACAGGGTTTTGCAAGAATTGTTGAAGAATTGTCTATGCATATGTTTTGAAAAATAAAAATTAAAAATAAATGAATCTCTTAAAAAAAAAAAAGAAAGGCAGATCTGGGTCAGGAGTGGTGGTAGTTCTTGCAGATTCAAAGAATTACAGTATTCCAACTTTATGGAATAGCTAGTCAATTAGTTTGGTTAGAACATTGAGAGTGTGAAGAAGGGGAATGTGAAATATTGCTGGACTGGTAGCTTGGAGTTAGATTGAGTATTGTAATATTAAAGAATGTGTATTTTATCCTAGAGCCCATAGAAATGAGGTGATGTATTAGAGAACATTTTTGTGCTTATTATTAATGTTAAGGTTACTTCTTTTCAATATCTTTTTTTATAAGAAACAGTAAGAATGGGAGAAATCTGGGAAGATGGCTGATTAGGACAGCAAATTCCAAGCTCTCAAGATTTCCCCTACAAACAAGACAAAATAACACCTGAGAGCAAGTAAAGAGCATATAAAAGTTGGTTCAGAAATGTGGTCTTCCTGGCAAGATCAGAGAAGATCTAAAGTGAGAATGGATATTTGACTCCTATGAAGTATAAATACCTCCAGGTTGGTTCTACAGAAACAGCAAGCATAAAGTCCTGGGGCTAGCTGGGTTGGGAACTGGTTCCAGCACAAGTTTTCACTTCCCAAACAATGGGAGAGTGGGATGTTTGAGTGAGGGAAAATTGAGCGAATTATTGCTGGAGGACACCAGGCCCAGGTATGTGGCCAAGATATGACTCCAGGCAAGAAGGAATCAGAATATGCCAGCCTAGTGATTACAGAAACAATGGGGCAGGGGCACTACTAAATGTATTCACTTAAAAGGGAGTGGAATCCTTGGTTTAGATTGTGGATCAAGGAGGATCTGGGCCAAAGGTACCACCCCACATTTCCCTAAACTAGAGATGATTACACTACCGAACCAAACAGACAAAGAAGAAAACACCTAACCCCTGAAAGTTACTTTGGAGATAGAGAATACAGGGATTCATTTTCAAAAAAGGATACTAACACAAAAAGCTAAAAAAATAAAAGAAATAAAAAGCTTCTGATCCTACCCAAAATGTCAAATGGACATCTGCCCAAAAAGAATTCAATGAACATCTCAAAAAAGATTTTGAAAATAAAATGATAAAGACTTTAAAGGAAAATTTTCAAAAAATAAGAACAATCCAAGAAAAAAACATAAAGATTATAAAAAAGTCAATCAACTTGAAAAAGAGAGATCTAGAATCTTAAGAAAGAAAATGACTCCTTGAAACTAGAGCTGGGCAAAAACTAGAGCTGGAGACAGCAAAATTATAAGATATGGAGAAATAATAAAACAAAATAGAAAAGAATATGAGATATCATAAAAAAATAAACTGATCTGTCAGATCAGGATGAGAAAATATAAGAATAATCAGGCTGTTTGAAAGCTAAGATTAAAAAAAATGATAAAATAATTAAAGAAATAATTAAAGAAAATTGTCCTGAAGTGTTAGAACAAGAAAAGATAGAAGAAATAAAAATATATTAAAAAAAAAACCAAACTATCAATCACCATATGAAAGAGCTACTATGAGGAAAATTTATGGGAACATCATAGCCAAATTCTTAAGTCAATAACAACAACAACAACAATTCAAATATGGTGGAGTTACAATTAGAATCATTCAAGAGTTGGCAGTAGATATTTTTAAAAACTACAGATCTTGGAATGCTATATGTTGAAAAGTAAAAGAAATGGGTTTGCAATTGCAAATATCATACTCAGAAAAGTTAAGCTTAATAATGAATTAAAAAATGTGGAAATATCAAAGAGTAATTACAAGGGACTCAATAAGGGCAAACAGTTTATGATACATATATATATGTATGTATATGTACATATATGGAAATGCACATTTTATTTCTAATACTATCACTTATTACTGGGTAGTTCAAAAAGGAAGATTAGGGAAAACCTGGGAATTTTGTGATTCTAAAAAGCAGAACTGTGTAGGAAAAGGCAAAAAGAGTAATTATTTTATAGAAATGATGTGTGAGGAGAAGAGTGGATATGGAATTAGATGGATAAGGAAGCTAATGCTTACAGAATTCTATTCTAATCAGGAAAGTGTTAAAAAGGGAACAATATACATATATCTAAAAAGTTCTAAAAGTCTCCTAAATTAAAAAAGAAATAAGAGGTCAAGGGAATGGGGGGAAAGAATAAAGGAGGGATTTTTAGCGGGAATCCTACTCACATTAGATCATTGTTAAAGTGAGAGTAGCATACATTTAGAGTGGAATAAATTTATAAAGAAATATGAGGAAATAGAATAAAAAGGATAGTAGTATAGAAGAGAGTATAGATTAAAAATTCCTTCCCTTGGTGCCAGCAACAAGCCCCTCATAATTTTCTTCTGATCAATTGTTTGGTTCCATTACCATCTATGGGTTGAGAGTCTCAGAAGCATTAGCTAAAGATAATGATCTGAAGACTCCCAGGGTCTGCTCTTGGTTTGTGGGAGCTCAATCTACACTGGAGTAGAAGCTCTACTCTCACCCAGGTGCAACATACCATTACTGCCAACCTTCTAAGTTGTCTTTCGCTGGAAAAAATATTTCACTCCATTCATTTATACATTCTACAGCTCCAAAAATTATTTATGGCATCATTTGAAGATGGCGGCACCTCTCTCTTTATCCCCCATTCTTTAAAGCAAACAAAGAAAAACCTTATTAAATCTTATGGTCCCTATTAACTTTTGTCCTCTAAATTTCTTCCTTTTTGCAGAAAAACTTGAGTAAAAAAAAAAAATCTAGACTTATTTCCTCCATTTCCACTTCTCTTATTCTCTTCTAAAATTTCTCTAGTCTACCTTCCAAATTTTTATTCAACTGCAACTGTTTTCTTTTGTTACCAGTGATCTCAAAACTACAAAATCAAATTACTTTTTCTCACTACTCATCTTTAGTGACTTCTCTTCATTTTTTTTTTGATGTTGAACATCCCTTTCCTCCTAGATGTTTTCTGATCTCTACTTATGAAACTGCTCTCTTTCATCTCTCTTCCTTTCTGTCTGACCAATGTTTCTCAAACTTCTTTATTAAACCATCATCTACATCATTCCCATAAACTGTAGGTCTATTCCAAATCTCTATACTAGGCTCATATCTTATCTACACACTCCTACTTGGTGCCATCATTGGTTCCTATAGATTCAGTTATTGCTATACAGTTGTCTCCCAAGACTTTATATCCAGCCCTAATCTTTCCCCTGTGCTCAGTTCTGCATTATCATTGCAAACTAGATGTGCTATAGACAATCCAATTCAAAACTAAAAAGGAAAAAAATTGAATTTGTCATTTTTCCCTCCCCTTTACCCAAGCACTCCCCTTCCAAACTTTCTTATTATTTTCAGTGGTTTCATAATCCATTCTGAAACTCAGATTTACAACCAAATCCCATCCTAGACTTTTCACTCTCATTCATATAATATGGGAAGAGCATATAAGAGCATATAAATCATCATGTCATCTCTATTTCCACAAAACTCTCGCATGTCTCCTTTCTACTCACATATCACTACCCTATTTTAACCCATCATCACTTCTCAAGTAAACCTTAGTCTATGATTGTTTTTCCTAATTTAAGACTCTTCTGTGTTCCAACCCATCCTCCACACAGATGTTCAATACATTCCTAAAGTAGAGGTGTCATGCTATCTCCTATAAACAGTACATTTTAGTGGCTGCCTATAACCTCAAAGATCAAATATATGTCCCTCTCATTTGAAGCTCTTTACAACCTAGAAAAAGACTACCTTTTAAATAATTTTTATGCATTATTCCTTTCCACATTCTCTACAGCCCAGTTTTAATGGAATTTTTGCTGTTTCTTGTGTAGGATCTTCATATATCACACACAGTATTCTAGTTCTTTGCCTTAGTATTGAATATCTCTCATTCCTAGAATATTTTCAATTTTACTTCTTAAAATTATATGTTTTCTTCAAGATTTGATTATCACTGCTAAGTGAAATGAGCAGAACCAGGAGATCATTATACACTTCGACAACGATATTGTATGAGGACATATTTTGATGGAAGTGGATTTCTTTGACAAAGAGACCTGAGTTTCAATTGATAAATGACGGACAAAAGCAGCTACACCCAAAGAAAGAACACTGGGAAACGAATGTGAACTATCTGCATTTTTGTTTCTCTTCCCGGATTATTTATACCTTCTGAATCCAATTCTCCCTACGCAACAAGAGAACTGTTCGGTTCTGCAAACATATATTGTACCTAGGATATACTGCAACATATCCAACATATAAAGGACTGCTTGCCATCTAGGGGAGGGGGTGGAGGGAGGGAGGGGAAAAAAAAATCGGAACAGAAATGAGTGTAAATATAATGTAATTATTAAATAAAAAAATTTATAAAAAAAAAAAAAAAAAAGATTTGATTATCACATTTTGCATGATATCCTGTTCCATCTTTCAAAGTTTGCCTGCTTAGAAATGCTTACACACATTGTTGCACATCTATAGATAGATACCCTACTCAGAATGTGTGGTCAAGGACAGAGATCATGGATTTTATAAAACTTACATAAGTGCTAATTACCCCATCTCTTCCTGGGATACATTATCAAGCTAAACAACTATAAAAGAAAACAGATACACTAATGTGTTTTCAGAAAAAAAATAGACTGCATTTTTATTTTTATTTTCCTGTTTTCAGTATACATACTGATGAAAAAACAAACTCTATTCAAAAGTAGAGGACATCTTATTGTTAAAGAGGTGATTTCTCTTAGAGTATAGTTGTCTGTCTTGCAAATAATATAAGTTTTTTGGTTTCAGCTTTAATCACAACTAAAATGAAGTCTAGAAGGTCACAAAAATTATACTGTCTTCAATACCAGCTTCTACTCTAACCAAGCTTTTACTGAAATATGTCACCAAATATTTATTAAGTTCTTTCTCCATATCAGGCACTGTGTTAAGTATTAAGTGTTAGGAATACAAAGAAAAACAACATGCCAAGGAAGTCAACACACAGTGAATTATATGTGGGGAACAATACTATATGCTTTAAATTGAAAAATATCAATAGAGAGAAAGCATAGGATTAGGGGGGAAATGGTAAAGGTTACCTATACAATATGGAATTTTTCCTTCATGCATTTTGGATTACACATTTTATCATATTCAACAAGCACATAAGCTCAAATTGGCTATCAATTGTATAAATTGGACAGACACCAAAAATCAGGGAAAAAAGAGTTAATCACTAAAATGGTAGTTGCTTAGAACCACAAGTGCAAAATTTACAAAATTGAGTTTTCTCCTTCCTCAACCATATTTCTCATTTTCTTCTTCTTTGAATCAGAAGGGTAAAAATTTCAGTGTAGAAATTTGACTGGCAAATAGGAAAATTACTTTCTTGGTCCAATAATTTTCCATGGTAACTATTATAAAAGGAAAACTGAATCCAGGGAGAGGGTGAGGGTTACATTCCTTTATGAAGGCAAACATGTTGGATTGCCTTGTAAAAGCAATTGAGTTATACTTGACATCAGAAAATATATATCATTTTCCTCAAAATACCCATAAATTCTTAAACTTCATTCCTTTTTAAAATTATTTTTACAGACTTCCAGCCAAGATGGCAGAGAGGAGGCACACATCTCTGTTAGCTTTGTGTTTTCTTTCAGAATTCATTTCATGACAAGCCTCGGAATTAATGCTTGACTGAAAAAAGAAAAACCACAAACAATTACCATGAGAAGACATCCTTGAAATTCGCCAGGAAAGGTCTGTTTTTGCTCAAGGGTGGGGACAGTTTTAGATCTGGAGCAGGCTGAGGGCAGGCAGCAGCAGTGAGAGCACAGCAGGCAGCTCACACTGAGCAGACTGGAGGGGTAGGGGTGTGATCTCAGCCATCTCTGCAGGAGTGGAGCTTTGCTACAGTACAGCATACTTTGCCCTGGCAGTAAGCCAGTAGACAAGCAGAGAAGCTAAAAACACAGAAGGTGAAGAATACAATCCCGAACAGCTAGAGTCACACTGGACCTGGTCAGTCCTCCCCTACAATGTCTCAGGTCACTCTCAGAGTCTCAGAGCACAGGCACAGCACAGCCATTGCTGTCCTGTTAGTACCTCGCTGCTACCCTCCCCCTCCCCCAACCCAGACAGTCTGTAGAGGAAGCTTGGTAACACCAACCAGCCCCCCCCTCCCAAAAAAAAAAAAGCAGATTCCATTTGGGGTTTGTTTGTTTGTTTCTTTTTTTCTTTGCTAGTTTGTTTTGGATTCTTCTCTGACAAAATGAGCAAAAAATTTAACCATTGATAACTTCTATATGGATAGAGAGCAGACTCTAAACCCTGAGGAGACTAAAAACAGGCCGTCTCCAGATGAATCCCCAAAAGAGGAGATCATCTGGTCCTCAGCACAGATGAATCTCATAGAAGAAATTAAAAAGGTTCTCACAAGAGAGCTAAAAGAAAAATGGGAAAAGGAAAGGGAGGGTTGGCAAGAGAGTCTGGAGAAGTCATCCCATTTATTTAAAGACAGTGGATAAAGAAATCAAATCCTTGAAAAATAGAATTAATGAACTGGAAACAGAAAATAGCTCTCTAAAAAATAAAATTGGCAAAATGGAAAAAAATTCCATAGAACAAAACAACTCACTTTAAAACTCAATTGGACAATTAGAAAAAGATATAAAAAAAAGTGAGTAAAGAAAATATTTAACTGAAAATCAGAATCAAACAAATGGAATTGAATGACTCAAAGAGACAACAAGAATCAATCAAGCAAAACCAAAGAAATAAAACAATGGGGAAAAAATGTCAAATACCTTCTTGGGAAAACAACAGACCTGGAAAATAGATCTGGGAGAGACAATCTGAGAATTATCGGACTCCCGAAAAAATATGATGAAAAAAAGAGCTTGGACAGTATTTTCCATGAAATTATCAAAGAGAATTGCCCAAAACTCATAGAAACGGAGGATAAAATAGACATTGAAAGAATTCATAGATGACCTACTGAAAGGGATCCTAAAATCAAAACAAGAATTATAGTGGCCAAATATCAGAACTAGAAGACGAAAGAAAAAATACTGCAAGCAGCTAGAAAAAAAACAATTCAAATATAGAGGAGCCACAATAAGGATTACCCAGGATCTAGGAGTATCCACATTAAAGGATCGAAGGACCTGGAATATCATATTCCGAAAGGTTAAGGAACTAGTTATGTAACTTACCCAGCCAGAATGAGCATCTTTTTCCAGGGAAGAAGATGGACATTCAACAAAATAAGTAAATTTCTCCTATTTTTGATGAAAAAAACAGAACTTAACAAAAAGTTTGATCTACAAATATAGAACTCAAGAGAAACTAAAAAGTTAAAAAGAAATCTTGGGAATTATATTTTTGTCATAAAGATATATAAAGAATACATGTATACCTTGTTCTAGAAACTAGAGGTGGAAAGGAAATTTTATCAGAAAAAGGGTAAAATGAGGGTACTACATCTCACAAAGAGGCAAAGGAAACCTATTATATCTGAGAGAAAGAATGGAGGGAGATGAATATAGTAGGTAGCTTACTGCCATCAGAATTGGCTTTAAGAGAAAAATTTTAGACATACTCGATTTATGGTGAAACTTCTCCCACCTCATTGAAAAGTAGGAAGGGAAAAGTGAAAAGGGAAGGAATAAGCTAAGTGGAAGGAAATACAGAAACTATGAGGAAAATAAGTAAGATAGGGGAAGGAACTCTAAGGCGGGGGGGTGGGGGGGAGGAGGAAGGGATTCTAAAAAGGGAGGGCTGTGAGAAGCAAGTGGTGCTCACAAGTTTAATACTGGGGAGCGGGGTAAGGGGGAAAGAAGGGAGAAAAGCATAAACAGGGGTTAACAAGAAGGCAAGTAATACAGAATTGGTAATTTTAACCATAAATATGAACGGGGTAAACTCCCACATAAACAGAAAGTGGTTAACATAATGGATTAAAAGCCAGAATCCTACAATATATTGTTTACAGGAAACACACTTGAAGCAGGAAGATACATACAGAGTAAAGGTAACAGGTTGGAGCAAAATCTACTATGCTTCAGGTGAAGTCAAAAAAGCAGGGGTAGCCATCCTGATCTCAGATCAAGCAAGAGCAAAAATTGATCTAATTAAAAGAGAAAAGGAAGGGCACTATATCTTGCTAAAGGGTGGCATAGATAATGAAGCAACATCAATATTAAACATATATGCACCAAGTAGTGCAGCATCTAAGTTCTTAAAAGAGAAATCAAGAGAGCTGCAAGAAGAAATAGACAGCAAAACTATAATAGTGGGAGATCTCAACCTTGCACTCTTAGTATTAGATAAATCAAACCACAAAATAAATAAGAAAGAAGTCAAAGAGATAAATAGAATACTAGAAAAGTTAAATATGATAGATCTCTGGAGAAAACTAAATGGAGACAGAAAGGAGTACACTTTCTTTTCAGCAGTTAATGAAACCTATACAAAAATTGACCATATATTAGGACATAAAAACCTCAAACTCAAATGCAGTAAGGCAGAAATAGTAAATGCATCCTTTTCAGACCACGATGCAATGAAAATTACATTCAACAAAAAGCCAGGGGAAAATAGACTAAAAAATAATTGGAAATTAAATAATCTCATACTAAAGAATGATTGGGTGAAACAGTAAATCACAGACAAAATTAATAACTTCACCCAAGAAAATGACAATAATGAGACGTCGTACCAAAATGTGTGGGATGCAGCCAAAGCAGTAATAAGGGGAAATTTCATATCTCTAGAGGACTACTTGCATAAAATAGAGAAAGAGAAGGTCAATGAATTGGGCTTACAACTCAAAATGCTAGAAAAGGAAAAAATTAAAAACCCTTAGTTAAAGACTAAACTTGAAATTCTAAAAATAAAAGGAGAAATCAATAAATTTGAAAGTAAAAAAAAAAAACTATTGAATTAATTAATAAATCTAAGAGTTGGTTCTATGAAAAAAAAAACAACACAATAGACAAATCCTTACTAAATCTGATTAAAAAAAGGAAAGAGGAAAATCAAAGTGTCAGTCTTAAAAATGAAAAGGGAGAACTTGCCACTAACGAAGAGGAAATTAGAGCAATAATTAAGAGTTACTTTGTACAACTTTATGCCAATAAATTCGACAACTTAAATGAAATGGAAGAATACCTTCAAAAATATAGCTTGCCTAGATTAATGGAAGAAGAAGTAAATTGGTTAAACGGTCCCATTTTAGAAAAAGAAATAGAGCAAGCTATTAATGAGGAATTTCTCCCTAAGAAAAAATCCCCAGGACCATATGGATTTGCATGCAAATCCTACCATACATTTAAAGAACAATTAACTCCAATGCTATATAAACTATTTGAAAAAAATAAGAATTGAAGGAATCCTACCAAATTCCTTTTATGACAGACATGGTAGTGATACCTAAACCAGGTAGGTTGAAAATAGAGAAAGAAAATTATAGACCAATCTCCCTAATGAATATTGATGTAAAAATCTTAAATAAAATATTAGCAAAAAGATTACAGAAAATCATGCCCAGGATAATATACTATGACCAAGTAGGATTTATACCAGGAATGCAGGGCTGGTTCAATATGAGGAAAATTATTAGCATAATTGATTATATCAATAACCAAACTAAGGAAAACTATATGATCATCTCAATAGATACAGAAAAAGCATTTGATAAAATCCAACATCCATTCCTAATAAAAACACTTGAGAGTATAGGAATAAATGGACTTTTCCTTAAAATAGTCAGGAGCTTCTATTTACAACTGTTAGTAAGCAACATATGTAATGGGGATAAACTGTAATGATTCCCTATAAGATCAGGAGTGAAACAATTTTGCCCACTATCACCATTACTATTCAATATTGTATTAGAAACACGAGCTTTGGCAATAAGAGTTGAGAAAGAGATGAAGGAATTAGAGTAGGTAATGAGGAAACCAAAGTATCACTCTTTGCAGATGATCTGATGGCATATTTAGGGAACCCCAGATATTCTACTAAAAAGCTATTAGAAATAATTCACAACTTTAGCAAAATTGCAGGATTCAAAATAAATCCACATATATCCACAGTATACATCACCAACAAAATCCAAAAGCAAGAGATACAAAGAGAAATTCCATTTAAAATAACTGTCAATAGCATAAAATATGTGGGAATCTATCTGCCAAAGGAAAGTCAGGAATTATATGAGCAAAACTACAAAACACTTTCCACACAAATAAAGTCAGATTTAAACAATTGGAAAAATATTAAGTTCTCTTGGATAGGCCAAATGAATATAATAAAGATGACACTACTCCCTAAACTAATCTATTTATTTAGTGCTATGCCAATTAGACTCCCAAGAAACTATTTTAATGATCTAGAAAAAATAACAACAAAATTCATATGGAAGAACAAAAGGTCAAGAATTTGAAGGGAACTGATGAAAAAAAAATCAAATAAATGTGGCCTAGCTGTACCTGATCTAAAATTGTATTATAAAGTAGCAGTCACCAAAAGCATTTTGTATTGGCTAAGAAATAGATTAGTTGATCAGTGGAATAGATTAGGTTCACAAGACAGAATAGTCAACTATAGCATTCTAGTGTCTGACAAACCCAAAGATCCTAACTTTTGGGATAAGAATTAGTTATTTGATAAAAACTGCTGGGATAACTGGAAATTAGTATGGCAGAAATTAGGCATAGACCCACACTGAACATTGTACACCAAGATAAGATCAAAATGTGTCCAGGATTTAGGCATAAAGAATGAGATTATAAATAAATTAGAGGAACATAGGATAGTTTACTTCTTAGACTTGTGGAGGAAGAAGAAATTTATGACCAAAGAAGAAGTAAGGATCATTACTGATCACAAAATAGAAAATTTTGATTATATCAAATTAAAAAGCTTTTGTACAAACAAAACTAATGCAAACAAGACTCAAAGAGAAGCAACAAAGTGGGAAAACATCTTCACATTTAAAGGTTCTGATAAAGGCCTCGTTTCCAAAATATAGAGAGAATTGACTCTAATTTATAAGAAATCAAGCAATTCTCCAATTGATAAATGGTAAAAGGATATGACAAACAATTTTCAGATGAAGAAATTGAGACTATTTTTAGCCATATGAAAAGATGCTCCAAATCATTATTGTTGAGAGAAATGCAAATTAAGACTACTCTGAGAAACCACTATACACCTGTCAGATTGGCTAAGATGACAGGAAAAGATAGAGACAAATGTTGGAGGGGATGTGGGAAAACTGGGACACTGATACATTGTTGGTGGAGTTGTGAACAGATCCAGTTACTCTGGAGAGCAATTTGGAGTTATGCTCAAAAAGTTGCCAAACTGTGCATACCCTTTGATCCATCAGTGTTACTACTGGGCTTATATCCCAAAAAGATATTGAAGGGAAAGGGATCTTATGTGGTAGCCCTTTTTGTAGTGGGTAGAAACTGGAAATTGAATGGATGCCCATCTATTGAAGAATGGTAGGGTAAATTGTGGTATATTAATGTTATGTAATATTATTGTTCTGTAAGAAATGACCAGCAGGATGAATACAGAGAGGCTTGGAGAGACTTAAATGAACTGATGGTGAGTGAAATGAGCAGAACTAGGAGATCATTATACACTTCAACAACAATACTGTATGAGGATGTATTTTCATGGAAGTGGATTTCTTCGACAAAGAAAAGATCCAATTCTGTTCCAATTGATCAATGATGGATAGAATCAGCCATACTCAAAGAAGGAACAATGGCAAATTGTTAGAATCCTTACAAAGTGTTAAGTCATTTATCTAATTTAGCATGATACTTAGCAAGTTCTCTAGCTCACTAATGTATTTAAGTACTCATTGGATTAACACTTTTGGGAGATTCACAAGTCAGGATTTAGTATGAGATTCACAAGTTACACCTCACACAATCCCACTCTTGAAGGAGGAGTCAACCTTTGAGTTCACACCTCTAAAAAAGCATATAAAAGGATGAGCTTTAGTCAGCAGTCAGTAGAACTGGAGATTCAGAGGGAGCTGGAGGCTGAAGCCAAAAGAGACAAAGGACAAGCTGCAAGAGCTCTTGGAACCAAGGAGGGAGATAGGCCTCTAAGAAAATTAACTGGAGTATTTTGAAAGAAACAATAAAAGATCTGAATTTTTAATAGCTGGCTGCATTTGAGATGATTATTACTTTGAACTGAAACTAAAGCTGCCTCCAGAAGCTCCCCAAGAAACCTGCTCCCAGAGAACGATCATATTTTAGAAGAGAAGAGAACACTACAGGAAATGAATGTGTACTACTTGCATTTTTATTTTTCTTCCCAGGTTATTTTTACCTTCTGAATCCAATTTTTCTTATGCAACGAGAACTGTATGAATCTGCACACATATATTATATCTAAGATATACTTTAGCATGTTTAACATGTATGAGACTGCCTGCCATCTAGGAAAGTGGTGGAGGGAAGAAAGGGAAAAGTTGGAAAAGAAGTGAGTGCAAGGGCCAATGTTGTAAAAATTACCCATGCATATGTGTTGTCAATAAAAAAGCTATAATAAAAATATATTTCTAAAATAAAAGCAAAGCACAATAAAAAGCATCAGTTGTAAGGCTGCCACATTACCTAGATGTCCAAACTGTAAACAGTATGCATCACATATCAGAACATACAATTAAATAAGTTAAAAAAGAAAGAAAAAAAAAAGGTGGGGGTTGGGGGGCTGCTAAGCTGCGCAGTGGTTAGAGTATCAGATTTGAAGTCAGGAGGACCTGAGTTCAAATCTGGTCTCAGACACTTAACACTTTCTCGCTGTGTGACCCTAGGCAAGTCACTTAATCCCAATTACCTTAGAAAAGAAAGGAAGAAAGGAAAGAAGGAAGGAAGGAAGGAAGAAAGGAAGGAAGGAAGGAAGGAAGGAAGGAAGGAAGGAAGGAAGGAAGGAAGGAAGGAAGGAAGGAAGGAAGCAAAAGAGAGTAACAATATCAATAGATATATGAAGAAGCAAAAGTGTTGAATAAGATATGTTTTATAAATGTAATGGAATACTGGTGTTGTATAAGCAATGATGGATAGGCTGATTTCACGAAAAACTGGAAAGGCTTAAATGAATTGATGCTGAGTGAAGTTAGCAGAATCAGGAGAACATTGTGCACAAAAACAAGATTGTGTGGTGATAAAATATGGTAGATTTAACTCTCCTCTGCAATACAATGATTCAAGACAATTCCAATAGAATTGTGATGGAAAATATCATCCACATCCAGAGAAACAGCTATGGAGACTGAATGCAGATAACAGCATACTACCTTAATTTTGTTTTGTTTTGTTTTTCTTTCTTCTGGTTTTTTTCCTTTTTGTTCTGATTTTTCTTTCACAATATGACTAATATGGAAATAGATTTAAAATGATTATATGTATATAACCTATATCATATTGCTCTCTTCAAGAAGAGAGGAAGGGAAAAGAGGGAGAAAAAATCTTGGAACAAAAAATATTGAAATGACAATGAACAATATTAATATATATGAAAATATACATCAAAACAATGAATATTAAATTGATTGAAGTTGCTAAATTATATCCACAATACTCGTACATAGGCAAATAGACACAAATAATAAAATAATAAAAATTAGTTTGAATGACAATTCAGAAACATGAAGAAATTAATATAAGCACCACTAAACATATAATTTTGTGCCAGATATATTCAGCAAAAATGGATTGCAGTACACCTCAATCTATAATCTCTCTCTATATAATATATATATATATCAATATATAATCTATAATCTATAAATACATCTTCTATTTAATCTAAAATTTCATAAATAAGTCTGGTCACAAATTAGGTGAACCTCTTTCTAGTGAAGGTAACCTTTTTCATTACTATACTATCACTTCTATGAAGTTTCTATGAGTTCTGTGAGGTAGAATAGATCCTTAGGGGGGGGAAAAAAAACCAGGGACAAGGTGATAATTACTGTTGATTCAAAGTTACCTCTTTTTCATTCTTTATAGTTTTTTGATATTTATTTTTAAAACATATTGCCTTATGAATTATGTTGGGAAGCAAATATCAGAGTAAAAGGGAAAAAAACTTGGGAGAGATTTAAAAAATGAACATAGCATGTATTGACTTCTCCTTCTTCTTCTTCTTCTTCTTCTTCTTCTTCTCTCTCTCTCTCTCTCTCTCTCTCTCTCTCTCTCTCTCTCTCTCTCTCTCTCTCTCTTTTTGATGTAGATGGCATTTTCTGTCCAAAGTTTGTTGGGATTGCTTTAGATTACAGAAAACTACTGAGAAGAATCAAGTCTTTTTTGCTATTATTGTGTACAATAAAATGGTTCTGCTCATTTCTCTCAGCATCAGTTCATATGAGTCTCTTCAGGCCTTTCTAAAATCAGCTTGTTTATCATTTTTATAGAATAATAAAATTCCATTATATTCATATACCACAACTTGTTCAGTCATTCCCCAATTGTTGGGGATTTACTCATTTTCCAATTCTTTGCTGTCACAAAAAGAGCTGCTATAAACATTTTCACACATGTGGGTCCTTTCCCCTTCTTTATGATTTATTTGGGATACAGACCCAATACTGGCATTGTTCATCAAAGGGCATGGGTAGTTTGGTAAATTCCCCCCTTCTCCAAAAATCTAATAGGTAAATTATCCCTTGCTCTCCTAATTTGCTTATGTTATCACCCTTTATGCCCAAATCATGTATCCATTTGGACTTTATTTTGGTATGGAATGTGATCTTCTTTTTTTTTTTACCTCATCTGCTTATTTAAAAACCTAGTCCTTGAATTTTAATCCTTTACACACTAGTTCTATGTATTTCTCTTGAAAACAGTTATCCATTTCCATCCAGGCCACAGTTATAAGAAAAAATAGTAGTGCTTCTCTAACAGTAGTCTGCTGGTGACATTCCTGTATCAAGATCTGCTGAACTCAATACAAAATGTTTAAGTAGTATTTTAAAACTAGAATAATTTTTCAAGTGCACTTAGTTCAATTCATTTTTCAAGTGAGGAATTGAAGACTGGAGCCATTTAAGGAGATTGCCTAATATGATAAAACTGTACAGCTAATTAATGGAAGGCCTATGACTATAACTTAGATTTTATGGACACACAATTATGTGCTTGTTCTATTATGCTACATCACCATTTATATTAGATGCAGGCACATGGTGTTTAAAATTTGTGATAAAAACATATCTGAGTGTGTTTTTATAATAGATGACGTTCTTTCCTAACTTTACCCCTTACAAGCTCTAGGGCTATCTTTATTCATCCTGATATATATATATATATATATATACATACATATATATATATACATATATATATGTATATATATATATATATATAATATATATATATATATAGAGAGAGAGAGAGAGAGAGAGAGAGAGAGAGAGAGAGAGAGAGAGAGAGAGAGAGAGAGAGAGAGAGAGAGAGAGAGAGAGAGAGAGACACTGGATTCACAAAACCCTGGAAGAGAAAGTGAGGCAGGTGAGCCTGCATAGCCCTTCCTCATTTAAATCCAATTCATTTGTATGTCACGGCATACCTCCCTGACGTCATGGTCCTTTTCCAGTAAGAAGAAGAAACAACAACTCCATTCACTTGGCTCTAATCTTTTCAAGTGACATAGTTTTATCTGTGACTCTGTTTTTCAACAGGATTTGTGTGTGTGTGTGTGTGTGTGTGTGTGTGTGTGTGTGTATGTGTGTGTGCTTCTGGTTTTTGGTAGACATCTGCTTTTGAATCTAGAACGCAAGTAGAGACTTCCTTTTTTTTTTTTTTTTCTTTTTTACTTCCATAGTCTATACACAAGAAGATTTTCTTAATATTGTTAAGAGAAAAGTCCTTCTTACCATTCCTTGTAGAGAGTCACAGATAATGGGGGAATTCTGGGTAAGTATAAGACTCAGCCCAGAGGGAACCTGTTGACAATGTCTGGTTCAGCTCCCCATTTCCCTTTGGTGCCTCTCACCCCTTCTGAGAAGTTAAGGGTTCTACTTGAAGCAAGGGATACTTACAGTAAAGTAGCATTTAAATCTCAATAGCAGGGTGCTTATAGTTAGGACTTGCTCAGTGTGCTGTGGAGATGTGGTGATTTAATGGTTCTATAGTTGGCACATGTTCAGTGTGCTGTAGTGATATAATCATACTAAGGTATTTAGGGGGTGAGAGGATTTGAAATAAATGGATTCCATCTTTGACCATTCTTGTGGGTCTCCTGCTTCATCACTCTTCCATTAAGACCAAGGACTTTGGGCTGGCCCCAAGATCCTCCAGAGAGCTAGTCCAGACAGTATATTTTGGCCCCCGAGTGTAGAGGCTCTAGAAAGCATAGTACATTTTAGCACCCCAACATGGGGACTCTAGAAAGTATACTACAATTCCTGTAATAATCATACATCCTAAAATACCTTTTTCCCAGCAAATAACCAAAATCTAGTAGCATCTTCCATAGTTTTAAGGCATTTATATGTGATTTTATATCTTAGTTATATATTATGTCTCTATGTATTTGGCTACATCTAAATTCATCTGCTTTTCAGACTTTAAGAATTTGTAGTGATTTTGTAACAAATTTAGTCCCAGTTTCCCATGCATGTTTCTCAGGATGGCATGGCTTTTTTTTTTTTTTTCAGAGAAGCTTCCTTATGTCTATTATATCCCTTAATAACATATCTATTCTTAGCTTTGTTTGTGAGTAAAGACTATTTTTTCTGGGATAAATGTGAATTTAAAAAATGAAACAATAGCTCCTAAGTTTCTTGCAGAGTTTCATTTCAAACTAAAATAATAGAAATAAAATTTTATTAATTTTTATCAGGCTGAAGTCTTTAGTGTGACAGTGAGAAGAAAAAAATACAATGAATTTATTCATATTATTCTGTGAAAACTGAGAATTTGAATTTGACACACACACAAACATTCCATTTTAAAGTTCTTGAACTTAATATGTTGAAGCACATGCATTTTAGATCTCTTTTATTTTCAAAGTACCAAATTCTTTCTACTTTATTTCTTCTCTTATCTTTGCTGAGTAGTTTTCTTGAATGTAATAACATCGCCATCTGCTGGAGTTTTAGGACATTGCTGCTCTGAACCAAGGAATGTAGAGTGTTACGTTTTTACAACCACCAGCATAAATGGGTGGGTTGTGTTTTCCAAAGCAACATATCATCCATGAACTCATTTATTTAACAAATATTTGTTGAAAATTTATTTTGCAAGAGACATTGTGCTAAGTAGACCAAAGAACGAATTAGACACAAACCCTGATTATTAAAGGCTGACCCTAGCAATTCAGATACACATTAAATATTCTTCTACAAGTTAAGTCAATTACTTTCACACTTCATTCCCTCACTTAAGCTGTGACCAAAATCATATTTGACCATGTGTTCTATCTTCCAGATTATTTAAAAAGCGTTATATTAGATTGAGTTTATTGTCTAGAGAGCAGGGGTTCTAGAACTGGTGTCCTTGAATTTTTTTTTTTTTAAGTTTTAAAAGAAAACCATTTCAACAATATTAGCTTTCTGAAAAACAGATTAAGGACCTTTGGTCCACATGATGCCTTAATTTATACCCAAGCATAAACTAAATTAGCTAATTGCCTCTAATTAAACTGTTGTTAATACACAGGAGTCGAAATTAATTTTCCATTCTGTTGCATAAAGTGAATGGTAAATTCACAGGTTATATATTCATGACAAAACATTTCTAACAATTCCATAAAAACAAAGTTTTTTTTAAGACTCTGAAATATAAATTTCAGTATTTTTGAAAATCTAAATAAATTACAGTTGTTACCTTTATGGTGTTATTGCCTTTAATAAGAACTCAAGAGATTCAGGAAGTTTAATTTTCACTTTAAAAATAATTGTCTTGATGGAGTCAATAAGCAAGGTGATCTAATTGTTTTCTGTAGCTCTCAAACAAACAAACAAACAAAAAATCCTAAACTTCAAAAGGAATAAAAATGCACCAAATCTAGAATAATTAAAGCAGAACCCATAAGACCACAGAAACAAACCAAAATACAAGAAAAAGTCTTGTGAAAAATTTAAAACCCTCACACTCACTATAATCACTCATATAAATGCCCACTTTTCTAAGCTTTTTTTCATGGTTTGACTTTGAGTCTCTAGCTGGTTTCCTCATGGCAATGATTCAACATAGCTCCCTCTAGACAAACAATAAAAAATGGGAAAAAACATTCATTATAGCTAATCCTGTGAGGAAAATAGTCTATAAGGCCCTTTGGCCTCAATTAAGCTAATTTGTCATATTTTGTCCATTTATTTAGTTTTGACATTTGTCAGAGTGGAAAGGATCATGCATTCTTGAGGAAAAAAAGATTAGAGAAATCCTTTTTTGCCTAGAGAATAAGTAAATAATAATAATAGTAACAACAATAGGAATATTGTCTCTATTTTGAAACAGTAAACCATTTTAAATAAAAAAATTCTAAAGTGGACAATTAAATAGCTGGCTTTGTTTTTAGTAGATATATCATTTTAAATCAATTTTTTTATTTTTTATAAATAAGAAAGCGACAAAAATCAATACAAAAAGATTAATGGAGTAAACAAGAATGGATAATGCAACGAATTTATCAATCACAATTCTGAGTGAATTAATTGAGTTAATAAAAAGAAAGGAATGGTAGAATAGACAGAAAAAAGCAAAGTAACTTTCAAAACATCTAAAAAGATACATATAGAATGAAAATGAAAGGCTGGAACAAAATTTATTATACACCAGATGATTTTAAAAGTAATCATGCTATCAGATAAAGATATAGAATTTTTATAAAGAGTATAGAAATTTACAATGTAAGAGATTTAAATAGGAAAAGCACATCAATATGCATAACAAATCATAGGTGCTAGAAAAAAAAGCAGTATTAAGAATGTGTGAACCAAATAATATAACATATATAAAGGGAAACATTCATATTAACTTAAATCAAAAGAAGCCATAAGCAGTGGAAAATGTAATGGTCCTGAGTTACATAAATATAGAAGAAAGAAAAAATAGCAAAGGAAAATATAAAATTGAAAAGAATACCCGAGAAGATAGCCTTCTTTTGTTCAGGAAAAGAATCCAATAGAATCCATGACTTTTTCAGCTAAGCAAAGACAAAGTCTCTAGGCATTAATCCCATCATTAACTAATAATTGGATTTTGGACTGTTCACTTACACTTAATATGCATTTCTTCATCTTCAAAATAAGGACCTGTATCAGGCATTTCTTTTCTTTCTTTTTCTTCTTTTTTTTAAAGAATACTGAAATAATGAGATGGACATGCCTTTTTTTAAATGTTATGAAAATTCAAGTACAGATACAAAATTAAAGCCTGAATAACTGATGATATTAGCAGTTAGTTAATATGCAGCAACTTGGATCTCTTTTTCAGTTGCATAGGAATACAATACAACTTGGATTATGATTGAGTTCCTTGCAGAAGGACAGGTCCCATCAAGTCTGGTGAACTGCAAGAGTCATTTCCAAATTTACATTTCTTGTCCTCAAACCAAAGGCACCTAATTATATGTAGCTACATTTGTTAAGAGAGCCAGAAGCATATTTTTATTTAATTTTTATTTCCTTTTGAAATATAGACCATTTTGAAGAACTTACTTAGAGCAAATTTAGTACTTGAAGGAAGAGATTATATAAAATTATACTGGGTATATATAGAATAACCTCACACTTCCACAATCTATCCATTTAAAAAGAGGATACTATTCATGTTAATCTCAAATTAACATCTCTTATTAAAAGGATGTGTCAAGGAAATCTATAATTCTAGAAAATGCATCTATTTCCCTCTAACAATTGCTTTTCCAAACAAAATCTAGCATTTGACCTGAATTCATATTTGGATAGTTTTGTGTCTGATTTGTTAGCATAAGTAGCAAATCCAGACCAACATAAATAATATGCCCATACATAATAGCCCTAAAGATGCCCCATAAATGATAAACAGCTAAATCATGCTCCTACTGGGTTACATGAATTATTTTAATCAGTGAGGCAAATATACCATTTTATTTCTCCTGCTTTCCCAACTTGTCTAGGCTTTGCAGACAAGTGTTTCTCTCACTACATCCTTTTTGTTTCAAATTCCCTATTGCACAATAATAGTGATATTAAGTATCATTAGAAGGCACCTGGGTGTCTCCTGAAATGGTCAAAGTAATTTTACTTTAAGGGAAGAATAATACTATAATAATGAACCCTTCTACAAATCTGGTTCTGGAAAGTACTTTCACAGGTATGCTGTTACATTCTTAATTCTCCCTTAATTCTGTGTGATTCTGGGCAAAGGTCAGTAAAAATGTGCATCACTCAAAGTCAGGTCCAAGTCAAACAAATGAGAAATTTTTCCATAAAAAAGAAAAAAAATGTGGAATATGTCAGCTGGACAGAGTGTTGAGCTTAAATCTAGTCCAAGATACTAGCTATATGTATCATTTCACCTCTCATTGCCTCACTTTTCTTTTGTAAAATGGGAACAATAAATAATAGCACCTGCCTCCCAGGATTGTTGTGAGTATCAAATAAGATAATATTTGTAAAAAATTCTTGGCATAAGTTAGGTACTATATAAAATATTTTCTTTCTCACTATATTTAAAGTACTATCTCTCTAAATTTCCAAGTAATTGAAACTGCCTAGACACTAGTTGCTGTAGACAGTATTCAGCTCAACCTAGTTGGTAGCTCAATAGCATTTTCTTCTAGTAAGATGTATTGTATATATAATTTGTCAGCAGAAACACTTTTATCATGGTTAGATCATAGACAATAAAGTATACTTATAGTGCTAAGAGATTCTACCTCATAGAGCAAATTCAACCTATTTTTTTCCTGAACAGTATTTTATTTTTCCAAATGCATACAAAGATAACAGTTTTCAACATTCATCTTGCAAGATTTTGCATTTCAAGTTTTTTTCTCTCTCTCCATTACCTCTCTCTCACTTTCTCAAGATAACAAATAATCCAATATAGGTTGAAAAAGATAATCCATTTAAGCCTATTTCCATACTTTTATATTGGCCTGAAAAATCAGGCCAAAGGGGGAAAAGTCATGAAAAAAAAAAAAAAGCAAGCAATCAAGCAAACAAAAAAGGTGAAAATGACAAGGGAGTTCCAAAACTCTCTAAAACTCTATCTTGAATCCTGCTTCTGTAAGGTACCCCACTTGAGAACAAATAGTTTTATTCTGTTATCTAGGTGGGGCTGCTTGAGTCCTGAGCTGGAGAATTCCAACCCCATTGAATTGATTTAATTCAGCTCAAGCTGTACTCAGCCCCAATAAGAACTGCCCCCAACTTGTAGATAAAAAGAGCCAACTTGGGGCTCAGTCCTTGCAGAGGACCTAACATGCCATGCCATGCCACGCTATGCCATGCTATGTCATGCTATGCCAAGGAAACCTCTGCCCACTGAAATAATATTCTCTTTCAGTGTTACCCTCTCTTTATCTTCCTAACAAGATATTTGTTTTTTTTTTTCATAACAAGACTATATATCTCTCTGCTGGGACCTTGTCACTAAAGAATTCAGTCTTTCTATTCATGTATAGCAAAGGCTGACTTCCTAAACTTCTTTTCATCAGTCTAGCTTTTCAAGTTCATAAATTCCTTTATAAAGGACATCTGCAGCTCCATAAGGGGGTTCTCACAACTCCCTATCTTGCACCGAATCGCAAGGGGATTTGGGGGAACTCTTCATTTGGTTCCCTAAACCCTGAACCTGCCACTAACCTCATCATTTAACTCCCTGACCACCAGGAACTCTAATCTCATTATTTTGGTTCCCTGAATCTAATCTCATCATTTGGTCCCCTGACCAAACAGAACCCCAAAATCTAAACTTTATCAAAAATACTATGCTTCAATTCACATTCTGTCTACTTGATTTTCTCTCTGGATGCAGATGGTTTTTTCCATCTTAAATTGACTGGAATTATCTTGTATCAGCATATTGATCTGGAAGAGCCAAGTCAATCATAGTTGATCATCATATAATCTTGCTGTTATTGTGTACAATGTTCTCTTGTCAACCTCTTACAATGACTGTTTTTACATCATTAAAATCAGTATCAGAAGGTATTAGAAACTGTTTATAATTATAAGATAGTATAAGAGAATAATTCTGTTTCCATCATTTGTAACCATTATGTTTATTTGACTGTCTAAAAACATCTAGTTCTTTTTTCCTTCACGCTTTGACCCTTTCTTTAGGAACATCAAGGGTTATAGGAAGTCCTCTAGCAAATATCTATCTAATTGAGAGAAATAGAGACTCAGAGGATTAATAAAGGGAGACAGAGATCAAGATGTGAGTGGTCATAGTCCTATAAACCAGAGAAGGAATCTAAACATATTGTTAGAATGTTCATCCTTCATATTTATTCATCTCTATTTTATTAGACTAGATTTAAAGGTATATCAAAAATCTTAAGTTATAACAATTAGAACATTTTAAGCAATGCAATAATGTTCTATCACAAGCATGAAAATCACTACATATTTTTATACCAAGCTCACAATTCTCATTCGCTACCTATGTTGGAAATTCAGGAAAAGATAACTAGAATTGTATTGACAATAGAGAAGAAAAAAATGACTTATACTTAAGGTCCTGAAAAATTACTTAATTATATATATATATATATATATATATATATATATGTATATATATATATATATATATATATATATATATATATATATATGTATGGCTTAAAGGTACAATAATAGTGCTATTCTCCATGCAATAACATATTAACCACTCTCCTGGATTAGTAGGAATACTTCCCTATCCTGGGAGATTTAGGGTTTAAAGTGAAGCACTGAGTATCTTTACTTGTAATTAGGAAGAAAAATGGACTCATCTTGTGCCTTCACTAGGCTCTAAACATGCTCTGCCTGCTTTGGCATATAATGTCAATATTTTCTATAAGGGATTAATTATGCTTCTTTATAAAATTAAAGAAAGGTTCTCTCTCTGATCACACAGGATTGTCTTCACCAAAAGTCAGACTTCAAACACTGGGAGATGAATATAAACTGCTTGCATTTTTGTTTTTCTTCCCAGATTATATATACCTTCTGAATTCAATTCTCCCTGTGCAACAAGAAAACTGTTCAGTTCTGCACATGTATATTGTATCCAGGATATACTGTAACCTATTCAACATGTAAAGGATTGCTTGCCATCTGGGGGAGGGGGTGGAGGGAGGGAGGGGAAAAATCGGAACAGAAGTGAATGCAAGATAATGTTGTAAAAAATTACCCTGGCATGAGTTCTATTGATAAAAAGTTATTTTTTAAAAAAACAAAACAAAACAAAACAAAAAAACAAAAGTCAGACTTCACAGATTTTCTTGTATTATTTTTTATCAAAATCAAATTAGCTCTTAGCATCATTAAAAGGAGGATGGGGACAATATTTCCCTGCAAAAAAACAAGAAGGTACAGAGTTACAAGATGCATGAGATTTTAAAAAATCATTAGAATCTCTCTGATTCTCGAATAGTGGTCACACAAAGAAAGCCAGTGGTATTAACTAAATGGGAAACTAACTTGGACTTTAAGGATATAATTCTCCACATAAGAAGTATGGAAGTTAAAAAAAAAAAAAAGAAAGAAAAAGAACATCTTAAACTGTTCAAGATACTTTCCACACGTTCCCTCATTTAGTCCTCACAACCACTTTGTGAGGAAGATTTTACACAAATGAGGAAACAGGATCAAGAGGTAAAATGACTTGCTTTTGGTTGAAAACTAAAACTGAAGGGAAGGGTTTTTTCATTGTAGTCATTGAAGGTTTATAATGTTTAAGCTGCAGTTAATATTTGATAGAAAACCACTTATGAGAAATAATAATCAAAAAGACTAGCTCAAGGATAATATTCTGGGTGGCTTATAATGGAAATTTAGATTTTTTCCAACAGGCCTAGTGTAACAGGCCTAGTTTAATCTGATTAAGTTAGGGAGATAATTTTTATTGGTTATTTTCTAACATCCTTTCTTCCCTTTCTTCTCTCTCCCCTCCCACTTCAGTAGAGCCAGCTCAATTGCAAAGTTGCTTATCTTTCCTGGGTCTCAGGACAACAGTGAAAATATGAACAAAAATGGAATTCTGGCCACCTGGTTTCAAGAAATATTTCTGTTCCTTTGAACCTTAACAATTCAGCTTTCTGAATCTTCTCTAATACTTTCTCAATCTTTTGAGAAGGGTCCCATGATCCCAGTGAGGGTCTGTCCTCAACCAGATAGTCATGTATCTGACCTAGGAATGCTGGGATCTTGTTGCTCTCTTCCTGGACCAGCATCATGAAGCTAAGAGAAAAGTTCAGAAAGAATATGCACTAAGAAGGATAGCCTTGAGCTCTCTAACAGTGAAGAATGAATTTTATCTTTATGTGTATATAATCATAAAGTCCTTGTATGCTAGACAAGAGTAGTGAGATAACGTCCAAAAGCATGTGCTTCATGAATAGGATGAGGGCGTAGGACTCAATCTGTCCAGACATTTACTCACTATTTCTAAACACTGTTCAGTTCCAGTTAACCCATATTTGGTGAAAATGTTCTCGCCTCTCACCCAAAAGAGCATCACTGTTTAATATTATTACTTAAGGTGATGATTTGAGAAAGCTACCAGTGAATTTTGTTGGCACTCTGCTGGTCTGCCCCAGTTCAATGAGTGCTAAAAGGCCCACTGGTAGAGGCTGGGGGAAAAGTATCCCAGATGCATACAGAAATGCTGTCTTTTTCTTTGCTATTGAAGTAATGGTATTTTCAAGCCCCTTGAGGAGGTAGCAATCTCAGCCAGCTCATCATCTGTCATGAGCGAGTGATCTTCCTCTTCTTCAGATTGCTTTAACATGTTTTCTGTACTTTTCAGCATCATCTGATCAAATCTGTCATTCAAGACATTCAAGAATATTTCAATATGGATGGCAAAAATTGATTTGGTCATATCCAACCCATTCTATATGGCCAGTTAGGTAACATCCACATTCTGAAACTGTCTACCCATTTACCATTAAGTTTAGGATTGAAACACTACCACTTTACCGATGTTACCAAGAGACTTGCTGAGGTTTTATTTGAATTGATTGAATTTTTGCTTTATCTGGCACTCTTTTTCAGCTTTGCTACTGTGATTCTCAGGTGAGCTAGGACTATATGGAACTTATAATTCCTCACATTTGCCAAAAATCTAAATTTATTTTCCAATTTATAGACTTAAAAAATTTTTTTTTTATTTTTCCCAACTCACCACCTCCAATGGAAGTGAAAAAAGAAGGGAGATAATCAAAACCTTTGATTATATGCATAATCAAATATTGAAATTTGGTCATTTCCAAATATAGATATCTTATTCTTTCTCCTGAGGACATCACCTCTTTGTCAGAGGATAGTGATATGAGTCATCATTAATCTTCTGATATTGTGTCTAGTCATAACATTAAAGTTATGCACAAGTGTTTCATAGTTATTGTTATAGTATTGGAGTCAGGAAACAAAATTTTCAGCTTTTGCTAATTTCATTTTGTACCACTTCATATACATCTATCCCTTGAGAGGTTACATTATATACATATAGGATCAAACTTAGAGTCTGGAAGCCTTGAGTTCAAATCTTGTCTCAGATACTGTTAGTTGCAGGACCCCAAGTAAGTAGCTTAACCCTTGTTTGCCTATTTTTTTTTTTTTTTTTTTTATTAGCCTGCTCCTTAAGACTTGAAAGAAGTTAAAAGGGCATACTCACTGGGTTGTGGAAACTTGCATGTGTAGGTCTAATAAAAATTAACAGTAAGGTCAGAACCAAACCTTTGTACTTGTGGGACTGATTAAAGCCCATCTAAGCATTTTCAGTGCTTTGCTTTGGATTAAGCTACACAAACAACAATAAATAAAAATTTGGTGAAATTCAAGTTTGTATACTATTGTATTAAATGTTTTTTTTCTTTTTTTTTTCAACTATAAAAAAAAGAACCAAGGTTTTGGTTCAAAAGCTGGTTATTCTGTTTGGCTTATATAGTTTGTGGGATGTTTAGTAGTTTTTATAGTGTTCATAATATCCTATAATATCCTGTAATATTCTATAATATCCTATAATAATTTATGCTGCTGGTAAATAGTGGTTTTGTGTGTTTAATTTAAGCTTAACTAGTGTTTACATATATTTAGTACCTATTTTTCCGTGGTATTTAATTACCATACTAAAGGCCTATCATCCGGTTTTGGGGTTTGACGCAAGCGATAAAATTTAGTAAGGGGGGTAGGGGGATTTAGTGGCAAAAAACCTTTATAAATTATTATGAGTTATTATTTGTTGCATGTATACACGCACACACACACACATACACACACATACACACATACATATACACGCACCCACGCTTGCACACACCCATCCACGCTTGCATACACGTCTGTTGTTGGCTTGTTATGAATTACTGGGGAGGGGGGAAGGGGGGAGGTATAAACGAATAGTCTGTTGAGGTTTATAGTAATATAATAATAATATGTCTATCGATCATTGATTAATTATGTCTGTAATATAATTGATTATATATACTTAGCTTAATATCTAAACATGATATGTTATAATTGATTTTAGTTAATATTATATTTTATCATCATTCATTAAATAACACCATTTGGAATTAAAAGCCTGTGCTGTGATCATCCGCACACGATGTGGGGTTGAAATGTCGTTGGATCTTGTTATGTAAGTCCTCTCTATTTAATGGCGTCCCCCAGGCTCCCGCCCTGCTGATAAACCACCCCCAAATAAAAACCTATCTTATGCCGTTGTAGTCGCTGGAGATGCCGCGATATGAGCCAAACCGCACTGTTACCGTTACATGTGCCTCGAGGAAAAGACGGTTGAACCGAAATAGGAACGAATGGGCCAGAAGTAGCCACCAGTAGCCAGTCAGGGGAATCAAGGTTCGTCTGCAGATGATGGGCTTGCTCTGAAGGATGGCGCATCTTCAGATGGCGGGTTGCTGATCTCTCCTGAGTGGAGGATAAAGGTATTCCTAAAGTTGATGATATGCTAGAGGAAATGGCTTAGCTGATCATGATTCATGGAGGTAATGTCTATGTACGCCAACATATTATGTCTTATGTACTATATACATATTATGTATTATATGATATATTATTGGTAAAGATACATGTTCTTAATGATTTATAGCAATATTTATATTAATGTCTTTAGTAATACTTCTTTAATATGTATATTATTATATGATAGTGTACTATAAATGTATGCTCTATATACATAAATATTTATTAATACATTATATGTAAGTTACATGCTTATATGGTAGGGGTTTAGGTATGAATGTTCTATATATAAGTATGTCTGGTGACATTAATATAATGTAATATATTTTAGAAAAATTTTTTTCGTTTTAATAAAAAAAAATTAATACTGGGATAGTATACAAATTGAATTTTGAGAAAAAAAAAGAAAATTTTTGATACGTGCAGGAAGTAGTTTAAATAGAATATCGGCTTTGGGTGTTGATGGTGGGGCGTAGTGCCTTCTTCCTGATGGGTCCTAGGAAGGAGTTTTGCCTTCACAGCTGGCAATATTTTGGTTAAATTACTTGGACTCTTCACTTAGGTTTTAGTATATGATTTTCAAATTGGCCTGCCAGGGGCATAAGGACAAGGATCAGGAGGAAACAGAGCGTGGAGGCTAGTTGGCCGATGATAATGAAGGGTTGTTCTATGGGTTGTCCCCCAATTCATGTGAGTGTGATTAAGTTGGCCGCGAGAATTCAGAATAAGGTCTGAGAAACTAGTCGGAATATCATGCTTGGTTGGTTGGCTGTGTGAAGTAGTGGGATGATTAGGAGGATTAGGATGGAGGCTAGTAAAGCGAGAACTCCTCCTAGTTTGTTAGGGATTGATCGGAGAATTGCGTAGGCGAATAAGAAGTACCACTCTGGTTTGATGTGTGGTGGGGTGTTTAGGGGGTTGGCTGGTAAGAAGTTATCTGGGTCTCCGAGTGAGTCTGGGGAGAATAGGGCTAGTAGAAGGAGCACGAGGAGCAGAAGGATTATCCCTAGGGCGTCTTTGATGGTGTAGTAGGGATGGAAGGGGATTTTATCTGAGTCTGGATTAATGCCTGAGGGGTTGTTAGAGCCTGTTTCATGTAGGAAGAGGAGGTGGACGATGGCTAGTGCTATATAAATGGGAGGATGAAGTGTAATGCGAAGAATCGAGTTAGGGTGGCTTTATCTACTGCAAAACCACCTCAGATTCACTCCGTTAAAGCGGTGCCGATATAGGGGATAGCCGATAGGAGATTAGTGATGACAGTAGCACCTCAGAATGATATTTGGCCTCATGGGAGAACATAAGCTACGAATGTGGTTGCTATTTCGGTCAGAAGCAGAATTACTCCGATGTTTCATGTTTCTTTGTATAGGTAAGATCCGTAGTAGATCCCTCGGCCGACATGGAGGAAAAGGCATATGAAAAATATTGAGGCTCCATTGGCATGAAGGTTGTGGATTAGTCAGCCCTAGTTGACATCTCTACAGATGTGGGCTACGGAGGAAAAGGCAGTGAGCATATCTGAGGTGTCGTGTATTGCGAGAAAGAAGCCTGTTAGAATTTAGATGATCAGGCATACTCCTAGTAGGGATCCAAAGTTTCATCAAGCAGAGATGTTGGAAGGTGCAGGGAGTTCAATGAATGAGTGGTTAATGATTTTTATAAGTGGATGGGTTTTACGTAGATTGGTTATTAGTTTCTGTAGTTGAAGTACAACAATGGTTTTTCATGCCATAGGTTATGGTTAGAGTCCATATTGAAACTGCTATGGAAATGATAATTTTTTTATTGTCTTTATTATTAATTTTTGGGTTTGTTGCTTTTGCTTCCAAGCCATCTCCTGTGTATGGGGGTTTGAGTCTTGTAGCTAGTGGGGGTTTGGGTTGTGCTATTGTTGTGAATTTAAATAGTACTTTTTTGGGTTTAGTTGTGTTTTTGGTTTATTTAGGGGGGATGTTGGTGGTGTTTGGTTATACTGCAGCTATAGCCACTGAGGAATATCCTGAGAGTTGAGTAGGTAATTTGGTGGCTTTTAGTATGTTGTTGTTGACCTTATTGATAGAGGTGGTTTGATTTATGATGTCTGGGGAGGTTGAGGTTGTTACGGCCATTGAGTTATTTGATTCGTTGGAGAATTATTGTGTAGGTCAGGATTGGAATGGGGTGTCTTTGTTATATGGTTGGGGGGTGGGCGATGGTGCTGCTGGGTTGTATTTTGTTTATTACAATTTTAGTAGTTTTAGAAGTTATTCGAGGTCTTTAGTTTATGATGAGTAGGATGAGTGCTATAGAGATTATAAAGGATAAGAAGTAAAATTTGATAAGCCCCTTTTGGGTAGAAGTAATAGTTGATGCTATGGTGCTGTGGAAGTTAGCTTGACTTTTAGGTCCTGTTTTTTCATATCAACTCATATCAATTAGTATGGTAGCAATGCGTTGGCCTATTTGAAGACTTGTTAGGGGGTTTAGTCGGTGGAAGATGTGTGTGAAGTATCCTAACATGTTTGAGAAGTTGTGTGTGTGTATTAGTGGTTTTATTGGTATTTTATTTGTCAGTGTGTTAAGTTCTATGGCTGTCAGGATTCCAAGTACTGTAATTAATAGGGCTGAGAGTTTTGTTAAGGTTGGCATGGTTATTGGGATTATAGATGTGGGCGGAATGTTTATTGTTAGCAGAAACCCTGTGAGAATACTTCCTAAAGCCAGTCGTATGATTGGATTAATTAAGTTTGGGTTGTTTTCATTTAGGGGTGAGAAAGGGAGGAATCCAGGTTCTTTTAGGAGGGCAAAGTGAATCACTCATATGCTGTAAACAGCAGTGAGTATTGTGGCTACTATAGTTAAGCTTAGGGCTCAGGTGTTTACGTAGGATGCGTTTATAGTCTCGATGATTGAATCTTTTGAGTAAAATCCGGCTAGAAATGGTGTGCCTATGAGGGTAAGGCTGCCTAGGATGACAGCTGAAGATGTAATAGGGAGAAGTGAGAGTAGGCCCCCTATTTTATGAATATCTAGTTCGTTGCTAAGGCTGTGGGTGATAGAGCCGGAACATAGAAAAAACATTGCTTTGAAGAAGGTGTGGGTGCAGATGTGTAAAAACGGTAGGTGAGGTTGGTTTAGGCCTAATGTAACTATTATTAGACCTAGTTGACTGGATGTGGAGAAGGTTATGATTTTTTTAATGTCGTTTTGGGTAATGGCGCAGATGGCGGTAAATAAGGTTGTGATGCTTCCTAGGCATAATATAGTGGTCAGGGCTGTTTGTTTTCCATAAGGGGGTTAAATGGGATTAGCAGGAAGATGCCTGCGACAACCATAGTGTTAGAGTAGAGTAGTGCTGAGACGGGAGTAGGGCCTTCTATGGCTGATGGAAGTCATGGGTGTAGGCCGAATTGGGCTGATTTTCCGGTTGCGGCAATAATAAGCCCTAGGAGTGCCAGGGTATCTACGTTTGTTATGAAAATGTGGATGTCTCAAGAAATACTGTTGATCATTAGTCATGCTATTGCGAGTATAAAGCTGATGTCTCCGATTCAGTTGTAAAGGATAGCCTGTAGAGTAGCAGTGTTTGCATCGGTCTGTCCAAACCATCATCCGATAAGTACGAAGGACATAATTCCCACTCCTTCCCATCCAATAAAAAGCTGGAATTAGAGTTGTTTGCGGAGACAAGGATGATTATGGTAAATAGGAAAATGATTAGGTATTTTAAAAATCGGTGTATGTTAGGGTCTGCGTGTATATATCATATTGAGAATTCTAGGATGGATCATGTGACATACAGGGCGATGGGGATAAAGACGATGGAGAAGTAGTCTAGTTTAAAGCTTATTGCTAGGTTGAAAGTGTTGGCTGGGAATCATTGTCAGTTTGTGATTGTGGCTTCTTGTCCTGAATATATAAATAGGAAAAACGGTATAAGGCTGGTAAAGAAGGCTAATTTAACTGTGTTTTTACATAGTAGTGGAAAGTTATTGGTTTTGTGTGGGAGTATTATGTTGTAGATTAGCGGAATGGTGAGTATAATAATGGATAGTAGTAGTAAGGTATTTAATAATTGGTTAATTACTTTTATTTGGAATTGCACCAAAATTTTTGGTTCCTAAGACCAATGGATGATTATTATCCTTTAAAAGTGAGAAAGCCATGGGTTTTAATCATGGGGTCAAGAGTTAGCAGTTCTTGTAATGTTTTTGGGCATATTGTTGTGAGGACCAAATGAGATAATAATTGTAAGATACTTAGTAAAATTCCTGGCATAGTAAAAATGCCATTTTTTGACTTCTGCATTGACTTCTGCATGGTTGCTGTAAATGACAACTAATAATTTTTTTAGTAAAAAAATTTAAAAAATTATAACTTTATAAATGTTAGCTATTATTATTATTGATTTCTTACTAGCCCATTGGTTGTTTCAAGAATCATATTTCCAAATATTTTGATTGCTTATTCCATTCATTTTTACATTTACAATAGGAACTTGAGTCATACTATTTTATTTGTTTCTGAAAACTGCTTACTAGGTAATATCAAAATTCTAAGATACAAAATTATTAAAAATTAAATACTATTAAAATTATACTATTTCTTGTACATTGTTCAGGGAAAATCTCAATGATGTGCTTATTTTATACATATTCCAAAAGTTTCATCAATTTGTGATCCTTTTGGAGATTTATTCAATATTTTAGACTTTCCTGCCTATCTTTATAAAGACAAATGAAAACAAAAAAAATCAGATCTTCAGAAAATACAAATCCTTGTTCAGCAAGATAAGAGTTGGTTTAATCAATTACTTATGAAAAAGCTAACTTGTATAATTGCTAATAATAAATCCAGTGTTCTTAAGTCAGTTCTATTCCAGGATAGAATGATAGAAATGCTTCCTTATTCTAGGAAATAGATTATATATTCTAGTAGAATCAAAATAAGATCCAACAGACCTCCTGTATCTCTGGATCTTAAATCCTGAGATTTTAGGCACTTGTATTGATAGGGCAGTAGAGAAAAGTGGAGTAGACAAGAAAATGCATTCTGGAAACAAAAGTATTCCATTGATTTTGAATCTCAACTCACATTTTAACAATTCACTGTGAAAACTATCTAGAAAAGTTTCTCAGTGAAATTCAATCTTTTAAGAGTCTTATCAGTGTTCAGTGTTATTTCATTTTAATTTTGATTAACCCATTAAATTCATATAAAAATGTGACTGATGTGTGTGTGTGTGTGTGTGTGTGTGTGTGTGTGTGTGTGTGTGTTTATGAATTTAGTCTACTTTTCCCCCAAGGCAACGGAGACAGACACTGAGAGAGATAGAAAGAGACAGAAATGACACAGAAAGACTTTCTTTTCCAAATGTTTAAACCTATTCTTGGTTGTTCAGACCAGGAAGAAAATGAAAAGAATACTGCTTAAATCAAACTCCAGCTTCAATCAGATAGTTTGGGGAAAGTTTTATTACTGAAAAACTTCCATTTTTAATACTAACTCCAATTTTATTAGGAGTTAAATGGATTCTTTCCATTTAAACAGATAGACATAAAGAGAGATGAAAAATGAGCAATTTTGATGGTATTCCTTATCCATACAACTTTAAACCAGACACTATAATAGTTAGCTAAGTTTTCTGGGATGCATGCCACGCCTTGGAAGTTTCTCTATTCTTTTAGAGGAAAAAGAGTATAACATATCTTCTGTATTTCTTTGAATATTCTAATTTGACCTTGGCAAGCTCTCAGCACCAAATTAAGAGTTGTTTAAGATAGTTTTGGTTTAGAAACAGTTAAAGTATGCTTTAGGAAGACTGATGGGTTTTGTTTTTTGAGTTTTTTTTTTTCCTCCAACTTGTCTTGCAAGTGGTTTGAGCTTGTTAAAAGGAAGGAGGGATGTTGCAAAAATAACTTGTGAGCTAATTTGCTGCTCTAACATATTCAGAAGCAATTTCTGTGTAATGAGCTTGGGGATTCTTTCCCATTTTTACCTTCCTTTTAATCCTAGTGAACTAAATCATCAGGTGTCCTCTTGATTCCACTACTTAAATCATCTTGGTGGCTTGGTATTACTTATGTCTAGTCATCTAGATAATTTGAAGTTCTTATCTAATGACATTTTTTTCTACAACTTGGATATTATTATTTCAATATTCTACTGCTGCCATTGGCTATATACTGAACCTTTTTGGAACACTAAAATAATAATTAGACATTTCCTCTTTTGTTTTCATTTATTCTTCAAGTAAGATACAAAATTAAAATCAGCATGTTTATAGTATGTTCTTGGCCTTGGATTGTGTGATTAATATGGAGTGAGGGTATGGCTGACAGATGTTCAACTTCTTAGTTTGCACCCAGGTCCTGACTAATCTAAGTTAGGGTCTTTTCAACTGTGGAAAATCATTGGAATTTTTAAAAATGAATTTATAATACTTGTCCCTGAACCATGTCTGAACACCTGGATACAGCTACAGCTGTTGTCATAACCAGCTGATTAGTTTTGTGGTATAAGCTACCTACAATGCTTCATTAGAGCAAATTTAATACCAAGAGGAAGAGGATTAGCTAAAGATGTGATCCAACAGACAGCTCTGAGAGTAACCTCATATATGCTCTTTCCACAGGAATTAATGAGCACTGACTTCTGCATGGTTGCTGTAAATGACAACTAATAAAAATACTTGTGAATCACTTTGCAACCATGAATGCTAAATACATAGAAAGTGATGTGTTCCAGCATATTGTTATACATTTATATTTGTTCTAATTTTACTCCATAGCTATTTGCACCTATATGATCCAGAAACTAGCATAGGTCCTAAGAATACAAAGATGAAATTAGAAAAATCCCTTCCCTCAAAAAGCTTATATTCCCCTACTTGGAAGAAAGTGGTACACAGAAAAATAATTAAAAACATATTTCAAGTCACCATATGTATACACATATAGGAAAAAAAGAAAACAACAATTTGTAAGAGTGGGGTTAAAAATAGTAACAATTGGTGAAAAAAAAAATTGTTCTAGGATGTAACTCTTGAGCTCAGCAATCACAGCAATCTATCTGTTGCTGAGAATCCCATACTTCTAAAATAGCTTTGTTTTTCTTAAAGCTTCAGAAAATATGTTGCCATATTAATGAAAGGATGCATTTGAAAAGTTTGTTATAACAGTAAGTACCATGATAATGCTAGAATGAGATTATGTTCTGTTCTCTTCAGAGTTTATTTTTTTTCTTTAGAGTTGCTGAAATTTATGTCTATCTGGGAAACTGCTATGATAACAAGGTGTTTTGCCTGAAAAGCAGAAGTAACAGGTTTATAATTCTACACTAATTACTTCTAAAGAATTTATGACTATCTGGGGGCTAGAGTATTTTACGTGTTTATCCTTGTTGGGAAATTATCTCTTCAATGACCTGTGGAAGCCCAGAAAAGTTCACCTGTGTGTGAGCCCAGGGAGAGCTTAATTAAAGTCAATTGAACTTATCTGTGGTGTACCTGACACTAAAGAAAAAATACTCATGAACTCCCTTGGGGGAAGGAACCTGTGTTACTTTTGCTTCTATTCTATATTTGGCTTCCTTGACAATCAAGAAAAAGAAACTAATGCACTTTTTAAAAGCTTTATCTAGTTTTATTCTCAATCACTTTCTGTGATATTCAAAAGGGAAAGAAGAAAAAAAATCCAAAGTGATCTTTTGAGGTTCCAATCTAACTTACATCTAATCTTCACTATTTCTTTATTTGCAGTCTCTTCAATCCTTGATAAAAAGAATAAAATTTAAAGTCCTCTGCAGATTCAAAATATATATTCTACCATTTCTTCTCTTCAGAAGTCTTAGGGATGTCACAAGCTGTGTTTGAGTTTCACCATTTACAAAATGGGGATATGTCTCCTAAAGACTTGTGATTTTATCTTTGTGGGCTCATCATTTTCCTTCCATCCAAATAAATTATTTCCAGTAACAGATAGACTTCATAAATTGTGATCAAAGCCAGTCGTCTCACTATGGCTAATCTTCTGGTAGTGATTTTCTGCAAATTTACCCATCCAGATCCTCATTCAACCACATACATGCTCTTGCCATATCCAAAGCCTTTCCATATTAATAGAACTAAGCAGCACTTTCAAGGCCTCAGTGTTACTAACACACTGCATCCCAGTAAAGAACTGGAATTCTGTAAAATGTTTCTAGGTCTCATAATGAAAGATATTAAAGTGAACATTTTCAGCTTTTATTTCTTAAAATGACAGTTATTATGAGAAGAAATGTGATCAGGTAGTGACTTTTTATGTCAAGTTTGGAGAAAAACAGAAAAGAATGAAGACTAGATCTCTGAGTTTAGTGACATTGGGGATTTCCATCTTAGAAAGCTTTCTATACAAAGCCAGATCATCACTTTCTCCGTGACTTAATCAAGTTATTGAGTTGCCTAGAGAATTGAGTGGTTATATGAGTTGCCTACAGGCCCTTAGCCTGCATATGTCATAATTGGGCCTTTGTCTTCCTAGCTCCAAATTCAATCTCTATCTTTTGTATGAAGCAACCTCTTTTAAAATTAGGCAAACATGAAACTTCATTACCTTACAAAGAAGAACAAATACACACTGCCAACAAAACAAACTAAAATAACAACTACAACAACACTATGTTGACTATGTCTGCAGAGTCTGCATAATAGTATTGTATTGATCTGTTTACACATTCTGATATTGACCAACAGCCAACAGAGGAATAGAATTCTAAAATTGCTGCTACAAACTAGGATGGCAATCTGGAGCTAATCATCAGAGTTCGTTTTTAAAAAGCTAACTGGGAGGCAGCTAGATAGTACAACTAGAAAAATTAGATGGTCCAGTTGTATAGCTAGGTTGCATAGTGATAGAGAACAAACCCTGGAAAGTCAGGAAAATCTGAATTCAAATCAGATATTCACTAGCTGTGTGACCCTGAACAAGTCACTTAACCTCGATTGCCTCCCCTTCCTCCAAAAAAGTTAATTGACCTATTCCTAAACATAACCATAACTACATCCTTGCAGGTAATTTCATCAATGGACTCTTGACCATCTCAGATATGGAATTATTGATTCTCTGAAATGAAATGTACCTTAGCAACCATTTAGGCCAAAGCTCTCAATTTATGTGAGGGATCCAATGTTCAGAAACATTCAAGAATTGTTCAAATCACACAGGTTTTGTGAAGCAGAGTTATGATTTAAACCCGAATTCTAATTCTATTATGCTTTCTTTTTAAGTTACTTAATTTCTTTAAAAAAATATAATTCATTTTAAACCCTTTTTTAAAATTTGAATTCCAGATTCTCTTTCTTCCTTCCACTCCCTTCTCTATTCTCTGACAAGGCAAGCAATATGAAATCATGCAAAACATATTTCCATATTAGTCATATTTCCAAAAAATTAAGAAAAAATAAATTAAGAGTTCATCAGTGCTTTCTCTGGAGATGCATAGCATTTTTTCATCATGAATCCTTTAGAAATTTCTTGGGTCACTGTGCTGATCAGAGTAGCTAAGTCTTTCATAGTTGACCATCATTACAACATTGTTGCTACCGTGCACAATAATCTCCTAGTTGTTCTCATTTCACTTTGTATCAGTTCAGAGATCACTTTTGATCATCTATGAAGAAAAATTTCTTTGATTGGCTTCAGAGCATAACAGAAAAACCTATCAGCTTCATCCCCTTTCTTCTTTGTCTCAGTGCTCTTGGGGAAATTTGAAGATTGGCAGAGTGGATATAGCTTATGATCTTGTAAGTTTGAAAGTTCTAGATTGTCAGCATCCATTAATTCAAGAGTTGGGTTTTTATATATTGGAGTACTTGCTCTCTAGAAGAGAGGTGGGGAAAAGAGAGAGGGAAAAATTGGGAGCACAAGGTTTTGCAGGGGTGAATATTGAAAAATATCTTTGCATATATTTTGAAGATAAAAAGCTATTTTAAGAAAAAGTTTGTGTTTGTGGTTGGCACACTATTATGCTCCTGACATATGAAATGAGCAGAGTATCTTTCTGCCTCTTAGAGCTCTAAAATACATGTTTGCAGCATATGTAGTATTACTGTTTTAAGGAATAAAAAGTGACCTTTAAAACTGACCTGACCCCAGCCCAGGGAAAGCTTAAACAAAGACTTCTAGAAGGGACATCTCTAAACATAAGTTTGCAGGGACTAATGCATTGTAGAAACAGAGCTAAATTTAGCATTTATTCCCTCAGAGACTGAAATGGTATATGCCCACAAAGAGCTGCAGACATATTATAAAAGCTAATAAATGTTAAGTGGCTAAATAGAAATAGGAGATTAGTTGTTTCCCTGCAAATAAAAGGAATGCAACCAATGGAGTTCTCTAGCAATTGGCAGTAAAGAAATGGTTTGCTTAATATTTGTAAAAAAGAATTTTGAAGCAAGTTTCTCTGATAAGACCTTATTTCTCAAAATAAAATATATAAAAAACAAGAGCCATGCCCCAATTGAAAAATGACCAAAAGATAGGATCTATGCCCAAAGGACTATAAATTCATGGATATCCTTTGACCTAACAATACCACTATTAAAAGAACTTTTTTTTTTAAAGGGGAAAAAAAGGAAAAGGACTTATATGTACAAAAATAATTATGTCAGCTTTCTTTTCAAGGCAAAGAATTGGAAATTGAGAGGATGTCCATCAACTGGGGAGTTGTTGAATAAATTGTGTTTGCAATTGTACAGGAAGTGATGAGCAGGATGCTTTCAGAAAAAAAAAAACTGAAAAGTCCTTCATTAACTCAAACAAAGTAAAATGTACTACATACAAAGTAATAGACATGTTCTGGGATGACCAGCTGTAAATGAGTTGGCTATTCTCAGCAGTACCAGGATTCATGACTACTCTGTAGACTGATGAAAAATGCTATCCATAACTAGAGAAGAAATTGATCATATCTGAATAAAGAATGAATCATACTTTCTCTTTAAACTTTATTTTTGAGGGGTTTTTTTTTATTAGAATGGGAGATCTATATTTTCTTTCACAACATGAATTCTATTGAATTGTTTTGCATAACTTCACATTTGGCTTTTACTGAGGATTGGGGGAAGGGATAAGGGAGAGAATCTGAAACTCAAAAGCTTTTTTAAAATGTCAAAAATATTTTAAATGTAATTGAGGAAAATATCAAATAAATAAGAAAAGTGAGAAAGAAAGAAAAAACAAAACAACAAAGAAATGATACATTCCAAGTTCCTCAGGGTACACTGGAACTCTGAGGGGAAATGTGGCCTAGCTGACCTTAATATGCCTGTTACATGTTCATAATCTGGAGAATTTTTGGTGGAGGCAACAATGACAATAAAGGGCCTAGAACACATATATTAAGACACCTTAAAGGAACTTAGAATGTATACTCTGGAGAAGAAAGTATGTGTAGTAGATAAGATGGCTATCTTCACATCTTTAAAGGGCTGTAATGATGAAGAATTAGATTTGTTTGTCCCTCAGTTCAAGAGATATGGGAAGAATAACAGAAGCAGCAAAGAGATAAATATAGGCTTAATGAGAGGAAAAAATCCTTTTTTTATAATAACTTGTTTATTTTCAAAATACATACAAAGATAGTTTTCAACATTCACCCTTGCAAAACCTCATGTTCCAAATTTGTCTTCCTTTCTTCCCCCCACTCCCTTCCCCTAAACAAGAAGTAATCTAATATAGGTTAAACATGTGCAATTTTTCTAAATGTATTTCCACATTTATCACGCTGCACACACACACAAACACACACACACACACACATACACACACCAAAAAGAGGGGAGAATTTAAAAAAAAAAAAAAGCAAGCAAACAACATAAAAAGTTGAAAATATGTTGTGCTCCACATTCAGTCCCCACAATTCTCTTTCTGGGTGCAGATGGCTCTCTCCATCACAAGTCTATTGGAATTGCCCTGAATCGCCTCATTGTTGAAAAAAAGCCAAGTTGATGGACAGTTGATCATCATATAATTTTGTTGTTGCTATGTATAATGTTCTCTTGGTTCTACTCATTTCACTCAACATCAGTTCATGTAGTTCTCTCCAGGCCTTTTTGAAATTATCTTGCTGATTGTTTTTTAGAAGACAATAATATTCATTATATTCATATACTGTAAGTTATTCAGTAAGTTACTCACCTGATGGCATCTACTCAATTTCCAGTTGCCTGCCTCTACAAAAAGAACTGCTACAAACATTTTTTGCACATGTAAGGTTTTTTTTTTTTTTTTTTTTTCCCTCTTTCATGATCTCTTTGGGATACAGATTCAGAAGAGACATTACTAGATCAAAGGATATGCACAGTTTGATTGCCCTTTGGGTAAACTTTTAGATTGCTCTCCAGAATAGTTGGATCAGTTTACAAATCCATCAACAATATATTAATGTCCCAGTTTTTCCACATTCCCTGGAACATTCATCATTATCTTTTCCTGTCATTTTAGCCAATTTGAGAGATATGTAATAATACCTCATGGTTGCCTTAATTTACATTTGTCTAATCAAAAGCGATTTAGAGGACCTCTCATATGACTAGAAAGGGTTTTAATTTGTTCATCTGAAAATTATCTGTTCAAATACTTTGATCATTTATCAGTTAAAGATTGGCTTGTATTCTTATAAATTGGAATCAATCCTCTATTTTAGAAATGAGGCCTTTATCAGAATCTTTGTTTGTAAAATCCCTCCCTCCTCCCCTTTTTGCCTCCTTTCTAAGTTTGTCTGAATTGATTTTGTTTGTAGAAAATGTTTTTTAATTGAATATAACCAAATTACTCATTTCACATTTCATGATATTCTTTAGTTCTTATTTGGCCATAAATGAGGAAAATAAATCTTAATTGGATGAATCTAACTCTCTGACACAGAGTTCTACTTGGAGTCCAGAAGCCTGGACTTCTAATCCTGTTTTAGTAACTTAATCAGCTGTGTAACAATCCTTTAATCACTCTCAACTTCAGTTTCATTACTTGTGAATTATAATAATAATCATAATAATACTTAACTTCCAGTGGTGTTGTGAGGATCAGATAAAGTGCTTTGCAAATTTAAAATATTATATAAAATTGGTTATCATAATAATCTCTCTCTTTTTTTTTTTTGCTTTATCTTTTGCTTTTTATTTCATTGGGTGGATTATTTTCTGACACTGCTTACTTCACCATATATCATTTCATCTAAACTCTCATACTTCCAAGGTTCCTTCGATCTTTGAATTTAAATTGCTTCTTCTTACTTTTTTTCCATGTGAACAGGATTATAAAAAGTTGGCAAAAGGATAGTTTTAGCCAATAAACTAAGAGGCTGGTAATCATCAGCTTGGGACATTGTGTTTACTTAGCCAAACTCAGCTATAGAATACCTCAATGAGATCACTGTTACTTATAAAATAGGAAGCAAAACAACTATTTACTAAGGAAGGGCCCAAAGTGGAAACGTTAATTAAGCAAAAAAAAAAAAAAAAAAGTATAAAATGCTTTTTTTCTTTGAGTTTGGTGCCATACAAATTAGTATTTTACTTTTCTATAGACAAGCAATCCCTGATTGAATATGGCAAGATAAAAAATTTTATAAATGAGAACAATGCTTGGTATAAGAAGCAAATCAACAACTCCCCACTAGATTGCTATAAATCAACATTTAGAATCTTCTTATGCACTTTACATTATATAGAGAATCCTTTTCATTTTGGGGGGTTCAGGAAATGGTTTCCAACAGAGATTCAGTGATTTCAAACAGCACAGAAAACAGGAGACAATAAGTCCATCTTAATTCATTTTCTAACTTCCTTCCTTACAAGCAATTTCCAAGGAGTAATCAGGCATTAAAGAACAAGTTGATTAGACCCCTTGCTGTAGGCCCTGTTTCAGATCTCTCAAACAATTCACATCTGTTTTTTTGTTTGTTTTTTGTGGTGAGCTTTTTCTTCTCAAAAAGCAGCCAGGTGATAAAAGTTCAGATCTTTTATTATCTCCAATATAGCCCGGTTAGCTTAGAGGCCTATCTCTCTGCTTGGTTCCAAGAGCTCTTGCCACTTTGTCCTTTGCTTCTGCCTCTGCTTTCTTCAGCCTCCAGAGCCAGCACCGCTCTTCATATCATTCCGCTGAAATCTCGACTTGTAGCTTCTTCACTCTGAAGAACTTATTCGACTGGCCCATTGGCCTATTTATGCTCCTTCCAGAGAGAGGGATTATGGGTTTTCTCCCATAGTGCTCTCTGGCCCAAAGAGCTTCAAGGGAGGTATGAACTCATTGAACTCCAATGAGTAAAGGTGTAGCAGTTAGTAAGGATTCCAACATCTCCCCCTTTCTTTTGTTAGATGAAAACACCAAAGGAAATAGGAAATCTAATCAGATTAGTGGGTTTCTGAAGGGGTACACATAAATCCATCAATATGGGCCAGAACTTTGTAACCGATATACATGGTATACATAAATCCATCAATATGGGAGGCATTATACATAATTTACATAAGCACATAGCAATATAACAAAGGCTAGTAGTAATGTAACAACATGAATCAACCTGAAGATTTACACATGTCCATAAGTCCTAGAAATAGTCCATAAGCAATCCATTGTCCATTAGTTCATGTGCCAGGAATCTAATAATTCCTGTAAGCTCTGAAGTACTGCAAAAAGTCTCATCAACAATTTTTCGTCTCAGGGAACCCAATGATTCTTGCTGGTTTTTCAAGAACTAAAACAGTTTCCTCTTGTGTCAGGAAATCCAATGATTCCTGAAGATTTTAAAAGTCTTTTTTAACAGTCTCCTTGTCAGCCATTTGATTCTTTCTCCATCTGTGGAAATATAAGCAGATCCTCTTCCCCAAGCAGTTAATCTAATTCCCTTCTATTTACCAAGTTTGGGATTTCTCCTCATCATCTGGTAATTACATTGGAGTTGTTTGCATTGGATATTGTCTTGTTGTCTTAAAAGGCCTGTATTCTTCCCAACTGTAATCCTGATTGCTTTTCTGTTGGTTGATGACATCAGAGCCCTGAATTTCTAAAGTCTCTCTGGGTGTAACCTCAGCTGCTATCATGCCCCACCTGTCCTTTGATTGATACTTTAGAGCTGGGCCCTGCCTCCAAAATGTTGTGATCTAGTTCAGATGGATCTGAATCGGTCCCTGTTCGGGCGCCAAAATGTGGTGATCTTTTTCTTCTCAAAGCGCAACCAGGTGATAAAAGTTCAAATCTTTTATTATCTCCAATATAGCCCGGTTAGCTTAGAGGCCTATCTCTCTGCTTGGTTCCAAGAGCTCTTGCCACTTTGTCCTTTGCTTCTGCCTCTGCTTTCTTCAGCCTCCAGAGCCAGCACCACTCTTCATGTCATTCCGGTGAAATCTCGACTTGTAGCTTCTTCCTCTGAAGAACTTCTTCTGCCACCAGCCAGCCAAATGGAAAATATTCTGCCTTGCCTTGGAGAGAGGGCTTCTGGCGTAACTCCACTGAAATCTCGACTTGTAGCTTCTTCACTCTGAAGAACTTCTTCGACTGGCCCATTGGCCTATTTATGCTCCTTCCAGAGAGAGGGATTATGGGTTTTCTCCCATAGTGCTCTCTGGCTCAAAGAGCTTCAAGGGAGGTATGAACTCATTGAACTCCAATGAGTAAAGGTGTAGCAGTTAGTAAGGATTCCAACAGTTTTTATTTTCAATAAAGTTTAAGAACACAGAGTTCTGAATACATTCTTATCTTTTCTCTAATTTGTTTATGCTTTTTGAAATTCTGTTACTGAACTTTGCAATTCCTTTCTTAAAAAATCTTCTGAAATTAACAGCTAGTTTATCAAGAATCTGATTCTCTTAATTGGGTGTTGTTCCTTAGAAATAAAGATATTTAAGTCTGAAATATTGAAGAATTCTCAAGTTTTGCAAAAATAAATCATGCAAATTAGTATTTAAAACTAATTGGAATCACTTTTTCCACATTAAGAAATAGCAAATTCTGAACCAAATTGTAAGGCAAAAACAATAGTTTAAACATTTAAACACATAATGACCACCTACTGTTAAAATATGATATTTTGTTAAAATTGGTAAGACCTGATTCAAAAGGGTTTTTTTTTTGTTTGTTTTGTTTTATTTTGTTTTTCCCACAGAGGGTTTGTTTAGTTGCTAATGCTGTAACTTTAAGAGCTAACTAGAACGTTGTGTAAATCAATCATGTCAGACTTAAATAGAAATGAGGACCAATAATCTTCACAATAGGATCGCTGTATGCATATATTAATTATAAACTATAGTATTATCTATGATTTATCATTTTATTTATTTTGCTAAATATTTTCCAATTATACTTTAATCTACTTTGATCTACACTCAAGAATGTTGTAGGCCACATATGACTTACAGATTGAGTGTTTGACATCTTTAGTAAAAATATTTTTTTTCCCAGCTGTCAATTTAAAAATTCTGGTTTCCTGTCATAGCTAAAGAAAAGGTAAGTAACAGTGATAAAAAAAAAAAAGATGGAAAAACCTTCTTTACAATGTAAATTTTTAACTTTTTTTCTTGCAAAATAAATGAGAATAATACTTACCAAGAGATCTTTTATATTACCCTGAATGAATTAGACAGTGTAAGACTGGTCCCCAAAATGAAGCTATTGATTATGAGGATTCATCATCACTTAGGTTGAAAACATTATCATAAGGGGCAGCTAGGTGGCACAGTGGATAGAGCACCAGTCCTGAAGTCAAGAGGACCTCAGTTCAAATTTGACCTCAGACACTTAACACTTCCCAGCTGTGTGACCCTGGGCAAGTAACTTAACCCCAATTGCCTTAGGAAAAAAATATATATATGCATGTGTGTGTGTGTGTGTGTGTGTGTGTGTGTGTGTGTGTGTGTATATATACACACATATGATATTATCATAACTAAAAGTATAATTAGCTATGTTCCTGTTTTATTATTATCTTAATTATCAGTAAATTAAACATTTTCAGCAACTTTAATATTTATTTTGAAAGGAAAGTAAAGGACTTTATATTAACTCCAGTTAATTAGATAAGTAATGTTTGGTGAATTGGTTGGAAACTCTAAGTTCAGTTGATTGAGAAATATGTTGAACTTGTATTAATTAAGGAGGAAATATACAAATATATCCCTTGGCTTGACCCAGAGTTCGAATGATAAATCAGTATCAAAACAAAAATCAGGATGACTGGCAGTAGTCCAAGATGCAATAGGTGACTTTAGTATCTTTGATGTCCAGACAAGCTCTAAGCATTCCATAGCACCTGCTTTAGCTACCTCCATGACTGTTGGAACAAATTTTTCTCATCCACCCATTCCACTGTAGGATGTTTTCACATGCTGGAGGTAGACATTCCCCTAACTCATCTTGGTTTTAAGGCCTATCAGTAACCCTCTATTTGGTTTAGCCCATGTTCTGAGATGATTTTACTGGTGTTTAGATGCTGGAGTCACAGATGAGAGCTGTATGACCTGTTGGACATCAAAGGTAAATGAGCAACTCTGAAAATAGCATGGCAATCCCTCACATTAGAGATTCTAGCCCTCCCTTATCACCTCATTTATTCCATCAAACTCAATAACAAATCAAAGAATAGACCAAAGGATAACTGACAAATGTGGTCTAGTAATCTTGCTATAAATATTTCATCCTTGATGATTATCACTATCTTCCTATCATTTCTTTATAATTTTATTTGCTGCTTTAATTGCATTCTTTCCCTTTGTTTTACTTAATGAGAATAAGTTTATGCCACATTTTAAATGGCATTCATTGAAAACAGTGCCGTCTGGGCATAAGTTGGATTCATTTGTTTGTTTTTCCTCTTTCTGAAAGTTTATGTCTTTGTTTTACCTGACTGTGCCAGGTTTTCTCTTTTTGATAAACTCATCCCCTAATATGCTAAGTGCTCTTTTCCAGTTTGATTGCAGAATGTCAAAACCACTGGGTTCTAATCATGAACCTTTTACAAAGATTCAATTGCTTCCCAGGAGCTGAATACTGCCATCCATCCACTTATTGCTTAGCTGTGCTCCTGTCAGCTTCCTGCTGCCCCTTCATAGTGAGAAGCCCCTAAGTTTTTTTCTTTAGCAGCTTAATGAGCACTTTTACTTGTGAATAGCATTTTATCAATGTGTTTCAGGACATAACTCTCTTCTTAGCTTTTTCTCCCTCCATCTCTTATTATAGAAGGAGGTGGGGGAGGGGGGGAGGAGACGAAGCATTCTCCCTACATTGTTCTTTTTACTAGAAAAATGCTCTGACTCTCTAAACTATTACCAAATCTGCAATCTTGTTATCTCTCTAAGTCTCTCTTTTAGGATCAAATGTAATTTTAAGAGGAACTCCTCTTTGACAGCAGATCTGTCATATACCAAAGCAATTGGATTGTGAAAACCCTTCCAAAATTATATAAGATAGAAATAGGCTGTGCACAGATATACACTGTGGTTAGATATTGGGACTTTTAAATGTTGTTTTCACCTTCCTTCCAATATTGTACGACTTTCGCCTGAACAGCAAAAACCTAGGAGACTCTATCAGGTTTATATTGGATATTTAATGAAGACTTGTGCCATTGGATAGAATTCTGAGTTCTTAAACATGACAGTCATCTGGGAGGAGTTTGAGCATTACAGTAATTTCTTGAGCAATATAGTAACCTGGTATTGTCTACATTTGCAGGTTTGAAAATGAAGAAAAGAATAGATTCCCTCCTTTTGGCCCCCACTTTTGGAATATGGGCATTGCAAGCTACAACTACATAATCCTTTTCTTCTCCTAATGGTTATAAACACTATTGATCCCACCTTTACAGAGATAGTTTTCTGTGCATTAATGGAGAATGGAGGAAATAATAAGTAAGGAAACATAACCCCAATTCTAGTGCCTTAATAATGATAATGATAACTGAATTGTCTTTGCCTAAGGGTAAAAGTCCAAAGATACTGCATTATTTTTCAAAACTTAACAAGACAATATCATTTTTTTCTCATCCTTCAAACTTCTAGTAAGTAGACATTCCAATGATTCACTGTTGCCTCTCTACCCAAACCAGCTATTATCTCAGTTGCAACCTCATAGTCACAAATATTGAAACATACACCTCAAAAATGACTAAAATAAATCACATTATCTAGCCAGAATTTATACAAGATAAAACAGTACATAAATGACTTTTATTGTTGTTGAGTCATTTTGATCATATTCAACTTGTTTTGAGATTTTCTTGGCAAAGATATTGGAATACTTTTCCTTCTCCAATTCATTTTATGAATGAGGAAACTGAAGAAAACAGGGTTAATTGACTTGCCTAGGCTCACGTGACTAATGAGTATCTGAGACCATATTTTTTTCAACACTGATCCTTGCAAAACTTTCTGTTCCAAATTTTCCCCTCCTTATCCCCAACCCCTCCCCTAGATGGCAAGTAGTCCAATGCATTAAATATATTAAAATATGTCAAATCCAACATATGCATACCTAATTATAAAGTTGTCTTGCTGCACAAGAAAAATTGGATTTAGAAAGAAAATTAAAAAAAAAAAAACCTGAGAAGGAAAACAAAAATTCAAGCAAAAAATAACAGAAAGAGTGTAAATGCTATGTTGTGGTCCACACTCAATTCCTATGGTCCTCTCTCTGTGTGCAGATGGTTCTCTTAATCACTGAACACTTAGAACTGGTTTGAATCATCTCATTGTTGAAGAGAGCCACATCCATCAGAAATGATCATCATATAATCTTCTTGTTGCTATGTGTAATGATCTCCTGGTTCTGCTCATCACACTTAGCATCACTTCTTGTAAACCTCTCCAGATGTCTCTAAAATCATCCTACTGGGCATTTCTTATAGAACAGTAATATTCCATAACATTCATATACTATAACTTATTCAGCCATTCTTCAATTAATGGTCATCCATTCAGTTTCCAGTTTCTGGATGCTACACAAAGGGTTGCCACAGATATTTTTGCACATGTGGGTTGCTCTGCTTCCTTTAAGATTGTTTTAGGATATAAGTCCAGTAGAAACACTGCTGGATCCCAAAGATCAAAAAGAAGGGAAAGGGATCTGTATGTGCACGAATGTTTGTGGCAGCCCTCTGTGTAGTGGCCAGAAACTGGAAACTGAATAGATGCCTATCAATTGAAGAATGGCTGAATAAATTGTGGTGTATGAATATTATGGAATATTATTGTTCAGTAAGAAATGACCAACAGGATGATTTCAGAAAGGCCTGAAGAGACTTACACAAACTGATGCTGAGTTTTTAAACAAGCAGGGCCAGGAGATCATTATATATTTAAACAACAATACTATATGATGACCACTTCTGATGGACCTGGCCATTCTCAGCAATGAGATGAACCAAATCAGTTCTAATGGAGCAGTAATGAACTGAACCAGTTACGCCCAGCGAAAGAACTCTGAAAGATGACTAAGAACCATTACATTGAATTCCCAATCCCTATATTTTTGCCCATCGGCATTTTTGATTTCCTTCACAGGCTAATTGTACAATATTTCAGAGTCTGATTCTTTATGAACAACAAAAGAACGGTTTGGTCATGTATACTTATTGTGTATCTAATTTATACTTTAATATATTTAACACCTACTGGTCATCCTGCCATCTGAGGGAGGCGGTGGGAGGAAGGAGGGGAAAAATTGGAACAAGAGGTTTGGCAATTGTCAATGCTGTAAAGTTACCCATACATATAACCTGTAAATAAAAGGCTATTAAAAATAAATAAATAAATCTAAATCACATTTCCTTTCTTTAAAACAAAAACAAAAACAAAAAACAAAAGAAAACAAACAAACAAAAAAGAAACACTGCTGGGTCAAAGGGTATGTGCAGTTTGATAACTTTTTGGCCATAGTTCCAAATCACTCTCCAGAATGGTTGGATCCATTCACAGTTCCGCCAACAATATATCAGTGTCCCAGTTTTCCCACATTGCCTACAATATTTGTCATTATCTTTTCCTGTCAACTTAGCCTTTCTGACAAATATGTAGTGGCATCTCAGAGTTGTCTTAATTTGCATTTCTCTGATCAATAATTATTTGGAGCACCTTTTCATATGACTACAAATAATTTTAATTTCTTTATCTGAAAATTGTCTGTTCATATCCTTTGACCATTTCTCAATTGGAGAATGGCTTGAATTCTTATAAGTTGAGTCAATTCTCTATATATTTTAAAAATTAGGCCTTTATCAGAACCTTTGAATGCAAAAGTGTTTTCCCATTTTGTTGCTTCACTTCTAATCTTGTCTGCATTAGTTTTGTTTGTACAAAAACTTTTAACTTAAGATAATCAAAATTATCTCTTTTATGATCAATAATGAACTCTATTTCTTCTTTGGTCACAAATTCCTTCCTCCTCCACAGATCTGAGAGGTAAACTATCCTATGTTCTTCTAATTTATTTATAATATTATTCATGAACTCATTTCAACCTTATCTTGGTATACAGTGTTATGTGTGGGTCAATGCCTCATTTCTACCATACTAGTTTCCAATTTTCCCAGAAGTTTTCTTATCCCAAATTCTTATTCCAAAAGCTGGGGTCTTTCTGTTTGTCAAACACTAGATAGTTATTGACTATTTTGTCCTGTGAACTTAATCTATTCCACTGATCAACTTCTCTGTTTCTTAGCTAATACCAAATGGTTTGGTGACTGCTGCTTTATAATATAGTTTTAGAACTGAAACAACAAGGCCACCTTCATTTGATTTTTTTTTCATTAGTTCCCTTGAAATTCTTAACTTTTTGTTCTTCCAGATGAATTTTGTTATTTTTTCTAGGTCAGTAAAATAGTTTCTTGGGAGTTTAATTAGTATAGCACTAAATGAATGGATTAGTTTAGGGAATATTGTCATCTTTATTATATTTGCTTGACCTATCCAAGAGTAACTGATATTTTTCCACCTGATTAGATCTGACTTTATTTGTGTGGAAAGTGTTTTGTAGTTTTGTTCCTATAGTTCCTGACTTTCCCTTGGCAAATAGATTCCTGAATATTTTATACTATCAATAGTTATTTTAAATGGAATTTTTCTTTGTATCTCTTGCTATTGGATTTTTTTAGTGATGTAGAAAAATGTTCATGATTTTTGTGGATTTATTTTCTATATTTCAACTTAGGTAAAGTTGTGGATTATTTCCAATAGTTTTTTAGTTAATTCTCTAGGGTTCTCTAAGTATATCATCTGCAAAGAATGATAATTTGGTTTCCTCATTGCCTATTCTAATTCCTTTAATCTCTTTTTCTTCTCCTATTGCTAAAGCTAACATTTCTAATGCAATATTGAATAGTAATGGTGATAATGGGCAGCCTTGTTTCATTCCTGATCTTATTGGGAATGATTCCAGTTTATCCCTATTACATATCATGTTTACTGATGGTTTTAAATGGATGCTACTGACTATTTTAAGGGAAAGTCCATTTATTCTTATATTCTCTAGTGTTTTTAATTGGAATGGGTGTTAGATTTTATCAAATGCTTTTTCTGCATCTATTGAGATGATCATATGGTTTTCATTAATTTGGTTATTGATATAGTCAATTAGGCTAATAGTTTTCCAAATATTAAACCAGCCCTGCTTTCCTGGTATAAATCTTACTTGGCCATGATGTATTATCCTGGGAATGATTTTCTGTAATCTCTTTACTTATATCTTATTTAAAACTTTTGCATCAATATTTATTAGGGAGATTGGTCTATAATTTTCTTTCTCTGTTTTTATTCTACCTGGTTTAGATATCAGTATCATATCTCTATTATAAAAGGAATTAGATAGGAGTCCTTCATTCCCTATTTTTTCAAATAGTTTGTATAATTTTGGAGGTAATTGTTCTTTAAATATTTGGTAGAACTCACTTGTAAATTCATTTGATCCTGGGGATTTTATCTTAGAGAGTTGATTAATAGCTTGTTCTATTTCTTTTTCTAAAATGGGACTATTTAAGTAATTTATTTCCTCTTCTATTAACCTGGGCAATTTATATTTTTGTAGGTATTTCTCGATTTCACTTAGTTTGTCAAATTCATTGGCATAAAGTTGCTTTATTATCTATGGTACCCTTTAACAAGTTATAGTTTTCTTCCTTATCTCTTTTAATTAAATCAAATTTTGCTTTTCCTTGATCTGAGATCAGGATGGCTACCCTTGTGTTTTTTTGTGTTTTTTTTTTTTTTACTTCACCTGAAGTATACTAGATTCTGCCTCAGTCTTTTACCTTTACTCAATATGTATCAGTCTGCTTTAAATGTGTTTCTTGTAAACAACATATGGTAGAATTCTGGCTTTTAATCCAGTCTGCTATCTGCTTCTGCTTTATGGGAGAATTCATCCCATTCACATTTATGATTAAAACTACTAATTCTGTATTTTCTGCCATCTTAATAATCCCAAATTATCCTTTTCTCTTTCCTTTTCCCCTTCCCCCTGTCCCCAGCATTTTACTTATAAGCACCACTTGGCTCAAGGAGTCTTCCTCCTTTAGAGTCATTCCCCCTTTTTTTTATAGCTTTTCCCTACTATTTTGTTTTCCCTTCTATTTAGTCTACCTCTTCCCTTTCCCCCTTTCCTTTCCCACTTTTCTATAAGGTATGAGAAGTTTCTTGGTGAAACCATATATGACTAATATTCTTTCTTTGAGCCAAATCTGATGAGAGTAAGATTCACACAATGTTCATCATCCTCCTTTCTTTCCCTAAGTTATAATAGGTTTTCTTTTCCTCTTCCTGAGATTCAATTTCCCTCATTTTCCCTCCACTTTCCCCTTTTCCCAGCATAATTCCCTTTTCACCTCTAGTTTCTTTTTTTATAATAGCAAAATCAAATTATACATGCACTCTCTATGTATACCCAAAACAGAAAAACAATTCTCAAGAGTTCTGTTCTTTTTATCTTTTTATGTTTCTTTTGACATCTATATATATTGGAGGTCAAATTTTTTTGTTTAGCTTTGGTCTTTTCATCAGAAATAAATGGAATTCACTTATTTTATTGAATGCCCATCTTCTTCCCTGAAAGAATATGATCAGTTTAGAGGGTAGTTTATTCTTAACTGCAATCCAAGTTTCTTTACTTTTTGCAATATCACATTCCAGGCCCTTTAATCCTTTAAGGTTGTAATTGCTAGGGCACAGCTTATCCTTCTTGTGGCTCCTTGGTATTTGAATTGTTTTTTGGTTTTTTCTGGCTGATTATAAATATTTATTCCTTGGTATGATAGTGCTGAAATTTAGCCACAATGTTCCTTGGAGTTTTTATTTTGGGGTCTTTTTCAGGAGGTATTCAGTAAATTTTTTCAATGGCTATTTTACCTTCTGATTCTATGATACCTGGGCAGTTCTCTTTGATGATTTCCTAGAAAACAGTGTCTAAGCTCTTTTTTTTTTAATCATGGTTTTCTGGAAATCCAATAATCCTTAGATTGTCTCTGCTAGATCTATTTTCCAGGTGAGTTATTTTCCCAAGTAGGTATGCTACATTTTTTTTTTTTTTGGTTTTACTTGACTCATTCTTCATGTCTCATTGGGAGAATCATTTCATTTGTTTAGTTCTTATTTTTAGTGAATTATTTTCTTCATTTACTTTTTTCACTTCTTTTTGTATTTGTCGAATTTAATTTTTAAATGAATTGCTTTTTTCTATGGATTTTTTTTTTCCATTTCACAAATTCTATTTTCAGGGAGTGGTTTTCTTTTTCCCTTTTGTCAAATTTATCTTTTAATGAGTTATATTATTTTTCCATTTCACTAAGTCTATTTTGTGTTGCCTTTTCCATACCCTCTTGTAAAGTTCTCATTTCCTTCTTCCATTTTTGTTTCAGCTGTCTTTTAAGGTCCTTTTTAATTTCTTCTAGGAGAGCCTTGTGGATGGAGACCAATTTATATCACCTTTTGGGGATTCATCTGGAGATGATCTGTTTTTAGTCTCTTCAGGGTTTGAAATCTGTTCTCTTTCACCATAAAAACTATCTATAATCAGAGCTCCTTTTGCTTTTTTACTCATTGAAAAAAAGTTAAGGTCTGCTTTTAGGGCAGGGTAGGTTATCCAAGCTTCCTTTACAAATGGCAACAGCTGCACTGAGTCTGTGATGACTCACTTCCAATTCTGGGTGGGCATAGCCAGGTCCCATAAGATTCTGGTGTTTTGGGGTTCACTGTCTTTTGTGTTTGTTGTTTTATAACTTCTCTGCTAGCAGTCAGAGCAGAGTAGCCCACACTGTGTAGGTTCCTCACCATATTTCTCCACCACATGGAGCTCCCACTACCCCAATCTGCACTCCCAAAGATCGGCATCTGTGCTCAGCCTGCTTGTGCTTGAGCCACCTCTCTCCGTGCCCAATTAAAACAGATCTTTTCTGGCGATCTTCGAAATTATCTTTTGCTGGTAATTTCTTGCACTCCCAATATTCATGGATTCTGCCAGTCCAGAGCTAATTCAGAGGCTGGATTTGCTAATAAGTCTGAGAGTTGTGGGAGAAGATCAGAAAGAAACATGTGTCCTTTCCTCCATCTTGGCTCCACCTCCCCAAGCCCAGTTCTTTGTCCACTGAACCAGCAACTTTAAAAAACAAAACAAAACAAAACAAAACAAAAAAAAAAAACAAAAAAAAAAAAAAAAACTTTGGCTTCAGTAACTGCCCTTTCAAGAGAGAGAGAGAGAGAGAGAGAAAGAGAGAGAGAGAGAGAGAGAAGGAAATTACCATGATTTCTTTTCTTTTTCAAATTTCTTAGAAAGAAAAACTATACACTTTTTAATTTATTCAAAGCACATACTGGCTCAGGTTCTTATATTTGAAGGCTGAGGTGGCAACGAAGGCAGTTTACTTGCTTGCCAGTTGCCCAGCCAACTACTTCCTCCTATCCCCTTCCTCATCCCTTATCACATTATTGTAAGACATGCAAATAAGTTTGTGAATTTTTTTTTAATTTATCAAGCCTGAACAACTACATCTTCTTCAAGCTCAATTCCATGTAAATGAATGGAATATATTAAT